>NC_090250.1:49015685-49093185 GCF_037325665.1 Littorina saxatilis | reverse complement strand
GGGACGGACGGACGGACGACTCGGGTGAGTACATAGACTCACTTTTGCTTCGCATGTGAGTCAACAAAAATACAGAGTTACCTCCCATATGTTTTTCGCGAGCACTGATCTAAATTTGAGATCAGTGTTCGCGAGAAGAAAATGATTGCAGATTGGCCGACTTCGACGTGACAGTGATCTCCGTTCTGTTCTTCACAGTTATGATAAAGATATCGTTCTAAGGTCAAAATTTTGAGACTGCTGCCGGAAGGAGACCGTGATATGTATGTGGTTTCATCACTGTCAACTGGTTACAGAAAAAAATTGTCTGCTCCAGTGAGCGCCGAAACCAAACGGTTGATTATCACGTGACACTTTTGCCATATTTAGAGTTGTTTGCACAGTAAATACAGCCGCGAAAATAGCTCGCTTGAAACTGTCTTACATATCAATTCCTTTGTAATTAAAAAATTACAAAACACCATGAAAAATCATTATCGACGATCGCGAATCTGCTTATATCAATAATACATTACAAAAAGCTCTAAATATGTTTAAAAAAAAATCAAAAAAAAAATCGGTTTCCTTGCCAGACAAGGAAACTCAAGGCATCCTGTCAGGGAGAGAATGAGCCGAACTCATTTTGACCGGAGTTCAGGATGCATAAGGTCCGTGTACACATCATCACACTGTTGTGCAGCATCTCGCAGATCTCACAGTTCACAGTGAACACTAACAGAACCCACCTATCCCTCACTCCATAGCTTAGCGCATCAAGGATTCTGAGCTTACGTAGAAACCCGTGAGGACTTAGCGGTCCGCACAGTACTCAGCATTAGTTAGACTCCGCCAGCAAACCGGTGTCACGATTTCATCTTTCGCCTGTGTACATATTTCCCCCTCGACATATACTCAAGACTGAAATGTTGTTTCCTGGTAAAATTAAGAAGTGAAATTCTTTACGGACGAAAAGCATGTCAGTTTCTTGCATGTGAAGAAAATTGGTGGTAAAATGTAATAGATTTCACCCCCAAAATCGAATTCTTCGAAAACGTGTACCGAGTGGTTACGTCCCTTGAGTTAGAAGGAAAACATTTTAGGATGAATCAAATTTCTAAGTTAAATAAAACAAATTGGTTGGACAAATTTGGCCCCATGAATGTAAGGTACACAAGGTCGCTCATCAGTATTATCGAAGGGTGTTTTTTTTTGTTCAGTGTAGAGTTTATACTAGATCAACGAGGCCGAGAAGCGAAATATCAACACGGCGAAAGATGAAAACGTCACACCGGCAGCTACTGCACGCAGTCACGCTCAAATTCACATGCATCGTCCTGCCGTTCATTGGGCGAAGTCGAGTACGCGAAATATGCTTGGCGAAGCTGGCCGCACGGAGCTTTAGCACTGAGTTTTCGGTAAAAGACTTCGTGAAGTCGACTTCGGGCTCAATCAAGGACGGGCTTTACACTGTAATAGCACGAAGTCATGTATTATGTATTCCCCCAATTGGTATAAACAAGACTAGTGTATTAGCACGAAGTAAAATGGTTTGATTATCGATATTATCCGTAAGTAGCACCAACTGATCATTTGTTTCACACCTTAATACATGCAGCACGAAGTCACATTGTTTTTGATCATATTTATTACTGTGTATTAGCACGAATTGATCATCTTTATCATATTATAGTAGTGCGAAGCCACAGACTGCACGGTGATCATCAATATAATATTACCCAATATTAGCACGGTCTAGCGATCTATATTACCCTATATTAGCATTGTCTGATCATTTATAATAAACAGTATTAAGTAAGGTCTCATCATCCTTATTACTCAACATCACGATCTGATTCTATATTAGCATCTGATAATTCATTTGACCCCATATATACACATGATCTGATCATCTATATTACCCTGTAATAGAATTGTCTGACCATCTTTCCCCCTATAAAATTATTAGCATGGTCAGATCATACATAGTAGTTAATTGACCATATATTAGCATGGTCTGATCGTCTATATAATTTTGCATCAGCATGATTTGATCGTCAATATAACCCTTCGCCCTTTATTAGCATGGTCTGATAATTTACACCACACTTTTTTTTAAGCATGAATGTGATATTCTGCATTACCCTGTATCAGCACGATGTAACACAGTATGGTAATGAAACTTACACTGCTTTAGCACGACGCCAAACAATGAGATAAGCTGTATTAACCTGCATCATACGGTCTGATCACGGACAGTGTGTGCTCGTGCAGCCCGTCACAACCGACAGTGCCAGAGACAGAACCGGATGACACTGAGCCAGATCAGTCAGCTGTTGTGTAGACACGCTTCAAGTCAGGTATAGATAATTATGTGACCGTAGTACAGCTAGCGGGTGCAGAGGCCGTCTCAACCGGAGTTTCTCTGAGTTTCTCTGAGCCCTAATCGTCCAGCAAGCCTCAACGAACACCAGAACCTCGCATGGCTCGAAAGCAGCTGTGAACAGTGCAGTCGGTCTCTGACACAACCAGCTTCACAGTCCATCCTTCAACCCGCCTCACCTGTGTTTGATCAATTAGTCATCCCTCCTTATTTGCATAATACATTCAACGCGCCACTTTTAACCTTTTTTTCACACCTTGCGACGTTCTTCTTTGTCCACACACTTCAAAACACTGTTTGTGGCCTGCGTCACAAAGCAAGGCCGTCAAACAGCTGACAGTGAGAGCGACTTGAGCTTGGTCGCGCGGGGAAAGTCTACCCGCCTTTCAAGGTGAAACTGTGAGGAAACTGACAAAGGTTGAAATTGGGAGTGAGGGGGAGGGCCGGGGAGGTGAGGTATACTGTTAACTATGAGAATGTCTCTCTCTCTGTCTCGATATGTGACTGTCTGTCTGTCTGTATGTATGTCTCTCGCTCTCTCTCTCTCTCACGCACGCACGCACGCACGCACGCACGCACGCATACACACACACACACACACACACACACACTCACACACACTAATGATGGAAGTAGAAGCAATTTGTGCAAGTAGACCCAACCTGTTAGTTATTGGTTTATTGATCACTGCATAGCTGATTAGAGCCTTCCCTCTCCAATGCATGATACTGTTCGGCACAAAAAGCCTTCTGTCGTTGTACCTGTCAAAAGCCATAAGTTACCTGTAACTAATGAGGCGGCCAGAGTAACAAATCGCGTGTTTGCGTGTCGAGACAGCTGAAGCATTGCCATTGGCAGAACTGCACTCACATAGAATTCAGTGGTACATTCCATAGATTACAGAATTTTTCTTTTTGGAAAAACCTGAACAAGTTGATAATTACTGTTTTTAAAAAACAAAAACTGAACCGTAGATATTATCTCTTTTTGGACAAACCTCAAAAAGTAGATAATTTCTCTTTTTGGACAGCCCTGAACAAGTAGATAATTTCTCTTTTTTGGACACGCCAGAACTTGTGGATACTTTGAGTTTCTGAACACAGTAGACCTTAGAGACAGTTTCGGGCTCCAAAACAAAGTATACATTTGAGAGCTTGGAAACAGTGTTTGTTTCATTCAACGCTTTTCATTCCTACTTTAAGTCCAAATACATGTACTATAGATATGTGTGCGTTATTATAATAATCCCTTCCAGCCATGAAAGGTTTAATTAAAGCACGCCGATCATACTATTCTGAAAGCGGAGGAAATAAATAAAAGACCTACCATTTTGAAAGAACGAACGGGTTCCAGCTGGGATATGAACCGCATAATCCAACCCAACGTGCGTCACAAAGAACACAGAACTCTTATTATGCACAACGCTGACGCGAGGAACTAACTTAGGCCAAAGAAAGGGACTTGGGGACGGTAGTCAATGCAAAAGCTGAAATACACAAAACTCCACGGTTGATCGATGATCGATACATTTCCTGATCAGTTCCAATCAGCCAGCCAAAACACACCCTTCCACAAGTGTAATGAACTCCAATAACAACCCTGATGACGTCATATCCGGCTTTTTGTAAAAGTTGAGGCCGCACTGTCACACCCTCATTTTTCAATCAAATGGATTGAAATTGTGGTCAAGCAATCTTAGACAAAGGCCGGACTTTGGTATTGCATTTCAGCTTGGAGGCTTAAAAATTAATTGATGAGTTTGGTCATTAAAAATCTGAAAATTGTAATTAAAGTGGGTTTTTTAATAAAACGTTCCAAAAATAATTTCATCTTGGAAACATAACAAGACTCAAAATCTAAGCTTTTTTCTGTGCAGAGTGGGAGTCCTTTGTTGAATTTGTCACCGAAACATGTCAATCCTCGAAATTAACTTAAAAAAACACAAAAACAAAATTATTAATTAAAAAATCACAAAAACGACTAACAAATAATAATCACAATACAAAATACTTGAGACTGTTGATTGTTTGTATATGTCAAAGTGGACGGACGCCCTTATCCGACGTACAAGTGGGAAAGATGGTTAGCATGATCGTTTTAATGAGAAAGAAGGTATCGTTGACAGAAAATGCACGACAAATAAAGAAGATCGACTCGCCGAATGAAAGAAGATCGATACCTATCTTGCTGCTAGCCTCCCGTCCTTTCTCGCACGCGCGCTCACCTGTGACGCCAAAAAGTGTTAAGACGCCACCGACACCGTCACGGACGGTAAACAGTGACACAGGTAACAGAGCAAACACCAAAGATGCACATGAATTGTGTAAATCGATTGTTATAGCCGGGAGCGTACAGTGTGGAGTGCGCCAGCATTATATATAGCGCTGTAGTAAAGATATCCTTCTTTCCACGGTTAACGACCGTGTCAGCCAACATAGACCCAAGGATGAAGGTTGTGAAAATTAAAATAATCCCGAGGGTATAGGGGGAGAAGCACCCTCAAAATTGGAGCATGCATTTCCAGTAACATTTCCCGAAGGAAACTTCCATCCCTGCAGATCTGTCCAGGCTTATATATATATATATTGGATGAGACTATTCTACCTCTCACTTGAACACATGCCAAAAACCAACAGTCTGGTTGCTTTATAAAAAATAAAAAATTAAATAAAAAAAATATATATATTTTTTTTGCAGAATGGGAAATTCCTATGAATCAATTTCGCAGATTGGCACAGGTGTCAGCTCGGCATTTAATTCAGCAAAAAATCCCAATCTGCACAGAAAGCAGACAGGCTGTAGTGTTTTCGGTATGTGACCAAGTGGAAGGACGCTCGTATCCTTTGTTCAAACATGGACGGGTCTGTGGTGGTGTATGTTATGGTCGTACTCGGGAAGGAAGCTCGCTTAAAATAGCGCTGAAGTGAACCTAGCACTGCACTTAGCAGGCTTTTTATCTTTAGCCTGGGGAGGGGGAGGGGGAGGGTGTCGCGCTACAGGCCATATGAAACTGCAAACAGGAAGAATTTTAGCAATTACACATGATCGAGCGCCGTAATCGATGTGTGTGTTTGTGTATACGGTTGGCTCATGGATCACAATGTGACTATGCTCTCTCTCTCTCTCCCCTGAAATCTAGTTTGTATTGTGTATTCTGATTATGTATGCAATGCTCTTAAAAATTTTCATTTTATATGTATGTGTAGTGAATCTGAATGCGTACTTCCTCGACCCCCTCTCCTTGAAACTAAACTGACTGTTTATGGCCCCGTTTAATGATGCATTGCTGCTATTTTTGCTTTTTGTTTAAGACTTGTCGTCTGATGACTTTATGTTGAAAGGACAGGTTGGACGATTAGGCTAAGCCTAAAACCTTTCTCCTTATGTAATCAAGTGAGTTCTGACTTGCACTGCTTCATCATCCAGTATCTTGAAATCATAATTGCCACAAGAAGAGTATACAGCTTACACCCCTGCTGGTGCCGGTTAACGCAATTAATGTCAAAAGAGTGCCCATGCTCTGTCCTTCATATTCCCATTATACACTGTGGAGACATGGAATTTATTCCATACGAGTCATCAGCTGGGATGTAACCTTTATATTCCATGTGCGAAGTACGCTTTTCTGGAGTGAAGTAAGGTTGTGTTTCAGATTTTAATATTTGTTCAATATGGGGTGGATTTTGTCATAAAAAACTGTATACATGTCTTTAGTCAGGTCATCTTGTAAAACAAATTATAATCTGTATTGTACAAGTGTTTTTCAAGTGTGCAAATGCAAAAAAAACCAACAACAAAAAGCACACATAAAGTCCACAAAAAAGAACTTTTGGAATGTGTTTTTCAAGTGTGCAAATGCAAACGTAAATGCGAAAAAAAGATATTGCACACAATAAAGTCCACAAAAAAAGCAGCTCTTGGAATCTACTCACAATAATCTGACTCAAATCGGTATATACAGGGAGGGGGTGGGACCAAGTCGTCCCTCTAAAAAACATCCTCACACAATCTCTCACCCAAGCAGTCAAGGAAAAGCATATGTGAGAGAGAGAGAGAGAGAGAGAGAGAGAGAGAGAGAGAGAGAGAGAGAGAGAGAGAGAGAGAGAGAGAGAGAGAGAGAGATGCAGACAGACAGCCAGCCAGCCAGCCAGAGAGATATGGCCTTTTAACCCAGCCTGTTTCTCACACAACAGATGCCGAACACATGTACACCTAGTTTTCATTATAATAATGTCATCAACATTGACTATAGCACAGAAGAGTGGACTCACCAGTTTGTACATTTTCGAACAGATTGGCCCAGGCTGGCATTCACACACAAACTGTTTACAGTCTACACGCTTGACTGGGCGCCAACCGACATAAGACAAACTCGGTCACATGTGTAAATCAACTTACTGATCCGGGAGTTTTAACAACGACCCTACCATAGCGGTCACTTTGTTTGGTCAGTCGGGTCAGACCGCCTAGTCAATGACCCGTGAGTAAACACCCATAAAAACCAGTCCGTGACCACATGTACTTGCCACTGATTTTATGAATTAATTCATGTCCGCATACTTGATCAAACCTAGTCCTCGATAATGATGAAGCTTTAGCCTGTAAAGACTGAACCCCCCCCCCCCCCTTTATTGACGCGATGATAACATATTAAGAAATAATTAACTCCAGCAGACAAAGTAGAACAGTTTGGGATATTTGTCTAAAATGAGAGGCATGATCCTGGTGTCTGTTATTCAATCAGCTAATTTCTAACATCGAGTGTATTGCGCCGGGTCCCTGCATGGTGATCGAAAGTAAAGCGACTATAACAATTAACATGTACCCACAAAACGGATACAAAAGGGTTATTTTTCAAGTCAACATGTGCATATCCAGAGAAAGAGAGAGTGGGAGAGAGAAAAGGGGGGAGAGAGAAAAGGGGGCAGAGAGAGGGAGTGAGAACGGGAGAGAGAGAGAGAGACAGAGAGAGAGAGAGAGAGAGAGAGAGAGAGAGAGAGAGAGAGAGAGAGAGAGAGAGAGAGAGAGAGAGAGAGAGAGAGAGAGAGAGAGAGAGAGAGAGAGAATGACAATGACAAATTCTTTATTAACGAGGGTAATGGCATAAGCAAACAGGTGCTTTTTTACATCCAGCCCTCGCCCATGGGAGGGTTTAATCTAATGATAATACGTTTTAAAAATGTTGGAATATCAATTAAAGAAGTAATAAAAACAGAGAGAGAGAGAGAGAGAGAGAGAGAGAGAGAGAGAGGGGTGGGGGCAGGAGGGACATCATAACAGATAGTGAATGAAAGAGGCACAGATAGAAAAGAACGGAAAAGTAAAGAAGGGGAGAAAACAAGAAGAAATAAAACAGAAAAAAAAGAAAAGAAAGATAACCCTCAATATTTTGCATTAATAGTTCTACCCCGTCGCCCCTAGTCCAATTAACACTCTACCTGCCATGGCGACGGGCGCCAGACCCAGTCCTGAAAGTAGCGCCCAGAGAAGCTCTTCACAAACGTGCACGTCTCACTCCTGTATTCTTCAGGCCAGCCAGCCATTCCCCCCGCCGCCCACCCTCGGTCCTCCTCTTCTGGTGGCCTTGACGGCGCTTCTGGCTCTCCTGGCAACGCTGCTGCTTCTTCTTCCTGTTCCCTTGGCAACACTTGTTCGTCTTCGTGTGCCCCTGGCAACACTTCTTCGTCTTCGTGTGCCCCTGGCAACACTTCTTCGTCTTCGTGTGCCCCTGGCAACACTTCTTCGTCTTCGTCTTCGTGTGCCCTTGGCAACGCTTGCTCCTCTTCTCTTGGCAAAGGTTGTTCTTCTCGTTCCCCTCGCAACGCCCCTTCTTCTTGTTCCCTTGGCAACCCTCTTTCCTCTCCTTCTTGCGCCCTTGGCAACGCGCCTTCTTCTTCTTGTACCCTAGGTAACGCTTGTTCCTCTGGCAACGCACGTTCTCCTTGTTCCTCTGGCAACGCTCGTTCTCCTTGTTCCCCTGGCAACGCTCGTTCTTCTTCTTGTTCCCTTGGCAACGCTCGTTCTGCTACTTCGTCTCTGTCAGGAACACGCTCAGCTGGTTCTCTCTGTACCAAGTCCTCCCTGTTGGAACCGTTCCGGGGCTCGGCTGTGTCGTGAGCGTGCTCTCTGTGGGTCCCCGACTCTGCCGGCAGACTGTTGTCCTTGTGTTTCTGGTCTCCTAAACGACCAACGCCAACAACACTTGCACGGTTGTCGTTGACGGTTCTCCGAATCCCGATGTTTCGAGAAATACCGGTGCTGACAGGATTTCTCCCGCCGTTCAGTCGCCCCCGTGCAGCGTTTTCGCGGATTTTGTGCTGAACGTTCAGCCGCGAGGTGACGTTCTCGCCGACCTCTCGTTGGTCAGCACGACCAGGACCACTGCTGCGGTCTCGGTGTGCAGCTGTCCCGATGCCTCTGCCAGTACCTGCTCGTCTCAGACGCTCGCGACTTTGATCGGTCCTGTCTCCCTGTGTAGAACCACTTCGGGGTAGTCGTTGTCTCGAAGAGCTCTGAGTAATCTGAGCTGTGCCTCGTGAAGTGCTGGTGGCGGCAGCTGCTGCAGTTCGCCCCGACGCCGACTGAGCGCCCACTGGTCTGCTTGTGCTCCGAGCGGCTCTGGGTAGAATCTGACTCGACATCGTCCGTCGACCCGCTCGCCTTCTTTCGTAGTATCAACACCCGCACAGACACACACCCCTCTCAGTGCCGTCCACAGTCCAGAAAAGTTAAAGTCAAACACTCTTTACAAAGGTTGCCTAGTTGGCAGAAGCACAGAACTGCAAAGCTTATGACATTTACCTGAACACTACGGTGTTGCAGGTTTCAAAGCAAACAGCAGCAACAGCATTCAACGATCTTGCCCTGTGCATAACAACGAAGTCAGTCTACGTCATATATATGCGCTCAATAGACCACCGGTGATACAAAAAGACGTTACCTATTCAAATCGTCCCAGCTGGTAACCAGCCGTGCACAGCTGTTACTACCATGACTCGCCAATCAATCCACTGCTGCGAAAAAGATCGATCTATCAATAACAGCGATGACTCATGCAGGCTGACGTGTACAGCAGCTATGCGCGGCAAAAAAATCTACTTTGTGAAACGACACAGATTATTTGATGCTCATTGTGGCTCGAAGCAATAACATAAGACGAGTGTAACGTGAAATAAAATACACAAACACACACGCACGGACCTGCGAAGCTTCTAGTTTACCTGAGTGTTCTCGGCAGGTGAAGGGTAACCCCTACTAAACACATAGTTGTTTGCCCAATTCAGCCAGCTGTGACTACTGCTTTATGACAGATTTACCGTATGCTCAAAACCACCAGGTCTAATATAATTAGTCACTTCTCTTCTTGTAAATATCATATATATGGGTCAATTAAAATTAGTACTAGACACAGACGGCTGAGTGTGTGTGTGTGTGTGTGTGTGTGTGTGTGTGTGTGTGTGTGTGTGTGTGTGTGTGTGTGTGTGTGTCAGGGTCGTAGCACAGCTCCTAAAAGTGGTCCGGCCATAAAAAAAATAAAAAGGTACGGTCCCTGGCCATTATGTTCTCCTCAACTATTAGTGACAATTTCTCGCTTAACGCTGTCATTGTGCGATCTAAGTCACGACCCCTCCTTCCTCCTAACACAGCGCTGAAGCTTATGAAGACGATTTTTTTTTTTAACAAAAAACTGGTCCGGCCATGGCCGGAGTGGCCGGTAGGGCTGCTACGGCCCTGTGTGTGTGTGTGTGTGTGTGTGTGTGTGTGTGTGTGTGTGTGTGTGTGTGTGTGTGTGTGTGTGTGTGTGTGTGTGTGTGTGTGTGTGTGTGTTTGTCTGTTTTTGGTTTCCATGTTTGAGACAAAAGCAACTATTACCTTCCTTTTTTCCCCCTACTATATAAGTCACCAAGTACGTCTTCTAATAATGATCCCGAGCGGTGACAGATCACCCTTGTTGCCAACACACCCATCCCCCCTCCTCCAATCCATGTTATGTTTATCACATTGTGTTACAGTATGTAGTGACGCATAGAATCATACATGCATACCCAACCTACCAACCTTTTTTTTCTCTCCTCAAGTTCAAACACCAGCCCAGCCCCCATTTATGTGTGCGTATGCATGACTCATTTCAAAACACATATAATTATTATGTACATGTATAATAAACAGCAATTAGCTTTCAAGATCAATACACTAGCGTAGTGCATCAGTAAATATCCCAGGCTTTGCTGAATGCAGTGCACCTATGTATCAAATCCCTTTTTTTTTTATTAACATAAAGCCCAAGGCTGAACTCAGTTAATTTGGTGTCGTTCCATGGTTGTCAAATCTCGAAAAGCGCTCATCTGAACATGTTTAAAGCCACAATTAAACTCATATAAGCTGGCATACAAAGCATACAGGATTCAAATGCTCCACTAAAGGCGTAAAGCTTTTCAAAGCTACAATCAATCTGAGATTAATTGCCATTTAGATAGTTGACACCACTTTTACAATGTTTAGCTTTTATTACCTCAATTCATAACAAATGTGACAGACAGAAAACAGATTACAAAAAGGCACTTTCTATTGTCAGGTAAATGGCTGGTAATGTGAGTCATACCTAATCAATCAAACAGCTTTAGTAGAATAATAAATGGCTATTACATGTACATTGTACTGACAATGCTTGTCACAGTTAAGTAATTGATTAGTAATTCTTAAGCTTCCAGAAGTGTTTGTGAAAGAAAGTTTTAAAGGTAATAATATTAAAGATATTTAATCATTTTGGATTTAAAAGTTGGTTATGTCCACTTTCTCCTTGATTCAAATCAAAATCAGTTGCCTATCTCAGTCAAATTGAATTGATGCAACAACCTACATGTTATAATTAATGCACAACATACAAACACAATTAAACACATGCACAGAGATTTAAAACACAAAATCAGACACCCCTCTGCAAGCAATAAGCAAAAACGCAAAAAAGTATTCAAATTACAAAAGGGGAAAACAAACTTTCAAAAAAAGTAACAAAAACATAAATGAAATATAAAAACATGAAAATAAAAGAAGAAAAAAACCACATTTACATGGAAAAAGCTGCATGTACTAACAAAGCTACATCAGGAATTTTGATCATCAAGATTTACCTTAGCTTTGTCATCAAAGTAGGTGGACACAAAGAAATATTGTCTAGGTGGAACCATGGCAGAACGTTTCCGGGCAGGATAGCTGTAGTAAGTAGATCCATACATATTTAAGTTTCCAAGATAATGAAATTCTTTGCCATAAACACTAAATGTGCCTTCAAGTGTCAGTAACAAATATGTTTACAGCTGTGCAGTTGTTTGCAAGAAAAAACTTGTTCATTTTATACCAGAGCCCCAAATAGTTTGTAAGAATTACCGGACACCTATAAACAGTTTTCTCTGAAAACATTTTAATTGCTCTTCCTCTATCAACCCCACATTTCGCTTGTCTTCTCATAAGGCAGAAGCCCAAGGACTAAGCTGTGTCAAATGTACACAATGCTAAAATGGGTCAACAGCTTCCTCCCCTGATTCTATCATGCCGAGAGCTACAAGATGCATAATTAGAAGATGACAATCTTGAAAAGAACAAACAGGAACTAGAGTCCTTTTTCTTCATAACACCTAACATTATACATGTACCTCAAAAGACTATGCTTCCTTTCAAGCCACCTGATGGACTTCAAATTTCAAGGAAACCGTAAAGCTGCAAGGATATAGTTACATTCATGTTTTAAAGGTACTGAACCTGTCAAATCCAGGTGCACGGAGCTCCTGGGGGCTTTTAGTCATACCTCAGGCAGCTATCCCTTAGAAGAACTACCAAGTTTCATTGACTTGCACCCAAAAAGTCAAGAACTGCGATTTTTTACGAATTAATTTCGTACTCGGACCCGGCTGGTCTTGACCTATTTTTGGATCTAAATTTAGATCGGGTAGATCACCACATCATGCACAAGAAGACACGTCACTAGCAAACTATGTCAGACGTCATCATGAGTTTGTGTAAAACAAAATGGAGGCCGGAATCCCTCAGTTGAATCGAAATCCGACCAAACACCACGTAATAACTAGGTTAATTTATGCACTTGCGTGAACAAGAAACTGTCGAGCTTCACAGATGTCGTCGTTGGGTAGTTTTGGGTTTGTTTTACTACCATAGGAGGATTTTTGAACTGTAAATGCACTCAGCTGCAACAAAAACGCAAAACGAAGGCTGTGAGCTGCACTGTGCCTTTAAAAAAAATAAGGGCAGCTTCAAATCTTTTTCAGAATATCGGAACCAGAAACATTCCACGCTGATCCCACCCCTTAGCAATTAAATATTTCACAGAAATCTCTACTATCTTAGTTCTACTTACAAAGAGAAACAAAAAGATACTATTTCTGAGAAATGTATGTCTAGTCACTGTATTATTATTTCCAAATATGTTGTGTTAAAAGGTTTCAATGACTAAACTGAAAAACCCATAAGATTACATATGTTCATGTATTTGTGCACCAGCATACACACTCTCTCTCTTTTTGCAATCTTCCCACCCTAAACTCCACATGCCCTGTTTATTGCCAAAAAGTACATAAGGTGCTGTTTCTGGTTTCAACAGGAATGCAGTACATGTAGTGATGTACATGTATTATTGCACTCAACCTGAAACTTGATCACTCTGTTTGGTGTTCTGTAAACTGTGTCCATGCATGCCTGAGGGAAAATATTCCTTTAAATAGGTCACATACCATCAGATCCTGTGACAACTGCAACCACTCACAGAAGAAAGAACAAGTCGCGTAAGGCGAAAATACAACATTTAGTCAAGTAGCTGTCGAACTCACAGAATGAAACTGAACGCAATGCAACGCAGCAAGACCGTATACTCGTAGCATCGTCAGTCCACCGCGCACGGCAAAGGCAGTGAAATTGACAAGAAGAGCGGGGTAGTACTTGCGCTGAGAAGGATAGCACGCTTTTCTGTACCTCTCTTCGTTTTAACTTTCTGAGCGTGTTTTTAATCCAAACATATCATATCTATATGTTTTTGGAATCAGGAACCGACAAGGAATAAGATGAAGGTGTTTTTAAATTGATTTGGACAATTTAATTTCGATAATAATTTTTATATTTTTAATTTTCAGAGCTTGTTTTTAATCCAAATATAACATATTTATTATTTATATGTTTTTGGAATCAGAAAATGATAACGAATAAGATGAACGTAAATTTGGATCGTTTTATAAAAAAAATATTTTTTTTACAATTTTCAGATTTTTAATGACCAAACTCACTCATTAGTTTTTAAGCCACCAAGCTGAAATGCAATACCAAACCCCGGCCTTCGTCGAAGATTACTTGACCAAAATTTCAACCAATTTGGTTGAAAAATGAGAGCGTGACAGTGCCGCCTCAACTTTCACGAAAAGCCAGATATGACGTCATCAAAGACATTTATTGAAAAAATGAAAAAAACGTATGGGGATTTCATACCCAGGAACTCTCATGTAAAATTTCATAAAGATCGGTCCAGTAGTTTAGTCTGAATCGCTCTACACACACACACAGACAGACAGACACACACACACACACACACACATACACCACGACCCTCGTCTCGATTCCCCCCTCTACGTTAAAATATTTAGTCAAAACTTGACTAAATATAAAAATGTAGCAGAGGGGACTGTCTCTCAAAAGTGTACAAAAGCGATTGAAACGTCAGTTTCACCATCACATGTTGCAGTTCAGTAAAAACAAAACAAACAAAAAACAAAACAAAAACAGGTCAATGTAAAGGTAAGTATGGAGTATGGGAGTGTGGAGAAAGGGGAAGGGGGGGGGGGGAGGAGGGCGAAGGGCCTGTCATTGATCAAGTTTCTAATGCATACACATTATCTCAAGAACACCTTGGTACTACTCTTATGAAAGGAAACTGACAATTTTCTGGGGAAATTATGAATGATTAGACACAGGAGCAAACTCAAATAAATTGAAATCTCTTCTAGTTCTAGTAGTACTATTAGTACAGTATTACTATTATCAAACACCATAACTGCTCCTGTCTTGTCTTCCTTATTGCCTCATACAACATAATCTGGTACAACATTAATATGAATACACCCCCCTCCCGCAAAAGTTTAAAAAAAAACTAGTACACACAAAAACACAACAAACAAAACCAAAAACACAAAACAACAACAAACACATTTTGGGTGCAGAGGGAACAATAGACCCTATCGGTATTCTAAGCTCTCGCAAACTTCAAAGCATAGCAAAGAATGTGATTAACTTGTTATGTATTGTCCCGCTGAAAATGTATTATATAACAGAATTATGGGAACAGCAACAACAACACACACACACACACACGCACACACACACACACACACACACACACACACGCACACGCACATACACGCAGACATTAGTTCAATTGTAATGTAAGAGAAAACAAAATTAAAACTTCATTAAAAAAAAAGACCAATGAAGAAGGATAAGCTCACCGCCCAAAAAGAAAGAAAAAAAAAAAAAAAGACGAAAGAGGCAAAAAAGATGGGTTGAAGCAGCCTTGCATGCAACTGAGGTCGAAAAAAACAACAACAAAAAAAACAACAACAACAAACACATTTTGGGTGCAGAGGGAACAATAGACCCTATCGGTATTCTAAGCTCTCGCAAACTTCAAAGCATAGCAAAGAATGTGATGCACGTGAGCTGCGAAAGCTGAGGTTCGAAGTTCTCGCAACGTTCATAACATAACAAAGAGCGTGTCTCGCGGCTATCTCGTGAAAGCTGCTCCTGCAGATACTGAAAAGGTCTATTAACAGCTGTTCAAAATGGTTAATGAAAACAGTGGGTTGATAAGAGTCTTGGCACAGAGTAAGTTCAGTAACAGGTCTGTCTTGATTTTAAGTGGACGAACTTCTGGCAAAAGTTATTTCTCCCGTGTAACTGACTCTCAAACTAAGTTTAAGATCTCAAGGTCATCAATATTGGACTACAGCTAGGTAGCTGAACTCATTATGATGATCTTCATCTCTGTCTCTCTATATATATCTAAGTCAGCCACCTCAGTAAAAACAAAACAAACAAAAAAACAAAACAAAAACAGGTCAATGTAAAGGTAAGTATGGAGTATGGGAGTGTGGAGAAAGGGAAAGGGGAAGAGGGAGGGGGGGGGGGGGGGGAGGGCGAAGGGGGGTGTCATTGATCAAGTTTCTAATGCATACACATTATCTCAAGAACACCTTGGTACTACTCTTATGAAAGGAAACTGACAATATTCTGGGGAAATTATGAATTAAGACACAGGAGCAAACTCAAATAAATTGAAATCTCTTCTAGTTCTAGTAGTACTATTAGTACAGTATTACTATTATCAAACACCATAACTGCTCCTGTCTTGTCTTCCTTATTGCCTCATACAACATAATCTGGTACAACATTAATATGAATACACCCCCCCCCCCCTCCCCAAAGTTTAAAAAAACCCTAGTACACACAAAAACACAACAAACAAAACCAAAAACACAAAACAACAACAAACACATTTTGTTAAGTCTTTTTAAATGTGTAACTGTAAACAATGAATTTTTTCAAAAATCAAAACAGAAATCACAAATTAATAATGAGAGAACTGTTATCAACATCGTATTGTAAACAACGGAATTAAAAAAGAGAAACCTACATTTTTCATTATTCATAGTGAGAGAGAGAAGGGGGGGGGGGGGGGGGAGAGAGAGAGAGAGAGAGAGAGAGAGAGAGAGAGAGAGAGAGAGAGAGAGAGAGAGAGAGAGATGCATGATGATAATGATGTTGATGTAAGAATTCTAATAATTATAATTATTATATTATATTGAATCTTAACCATCAAATCATAACAAAATACAAAAACCATACAATACTCATGCTGTAATTTCTAAAGCTATGACTGTCCTTTTTTGTAATGCTCAATGATATACAAGCTTTCGTCCAAAAAAATGAAAGCATTCAGTGATTCACTCAAAAAATAAAAAATAAATTAACCAACCTTCTCTTTCAAAGGTGTAAACAATGTCACGTGGACAGCGGGTGTGCTCTATTAATATCACACCGTCACGCACGACTGCTTTTGCAACAGCTGACACGCTGACACCATTTCATTTCTTTTGATCCCTGTTTACCTTTTCTTCGCCCTCCAACCGGAAGTGTTATTTTCAGCAGGGGAGATCACTCATTAAGGAACCTACACTAACAAGATGGCGCGAAATCAACGAGAAGAGCATATTTTGATTCCTTTTTCCCCCCATGTATCCTTTGAAAAGCATGGACACCAGCTTTACGGTACAGTCAAACATGTCTATAATAAACCGAAAAAGAAAACAAACTAAAAAAAAAGCCTTATAGGTTAAAGGGACTGTGCTTTACAAACCTACAACCAACGTGTCTATAACACTATAACTTGTATAAGGACAAGAGGGAAGATATCTGATATGCTCCCATAAAAGACTGGACAGATCTATGGCGAAAAACATTATTGTACACAAGGGATAGCAGTACAATGTATCTTTAATAACAATGCAGAGTTGTCTTTTACACAGCCAGCAAGTAGTGTCAAGGGAAAAAATAATTCCGAGTTTAATGAATCGCTTGAATGTCTTGACCACAGAAGAAAAAATATTCTGTTTGATGATGGCTAGTTCTTTTTAAACACACACACAGATGCACGCACACACACACTAATGCACACAAACACACACACAAATGCACACACGCATAAACATACACACACACAAATGTACACACACACACACATACAAATGCGCACACACACCAAAATCAGTTTTCAAGCATATCCTTTAATTCTCTCCACATAATCATAAATAATGACAAATTCCAGATAACCATCTAGAACAATCAACACAATCAAATTCTTTTCGGTAAGTCACCACACCTGAATCGCGAAATTGCAACTTTTCAGTTTATTTTCTGATCATAGGCAATAAGACACATACTATACATTTTTAAATATTAAAAATCAAGCAATGCTAATGTTTACCTTTGGTGTACGGGAATGAATGTCAACACAACATGGTCCACTGGGTTGTACAGGCAGACCTGTTTACCCCTAAAACATTGCATGTGTATTTTCTGGGAGAAAAATGAGGCAAATGTGTAGTTTTGTAATTGAATGTGTAGAATTTCTCGTCGACCTATCACAACAACAAGAACAATGATTGCTACTTTTTACCACATGTATTGTTTGACTGACGGAAAAATGGGAATTGCAGACAGTGCAATGAGCATGATGTTTTCCTTTCCGCGAAGACAAGGCATGGGTAGTCCTGATGATATTTTGGCAGAAAGACTTGGTTCGGCGCATTGCTCGTCTTTTTCTTTTTGGTCGGTGGCCTTTCGGAGTCATTTTCTTCACAGTTCTCATCTTCACTTTCGTGTGCTCTGCGTTCAGCCATTGTGTCGAAACGCCCGCATGGTTTGGCAGTAATGCTTTCAGTTGTGCCCGGCATTTGCTTGGAGAAGCCTATTCGGCATTAACAAGCTACAACGCAACGCCCGTGGGCGCTTTACGCGCTGCACGCAGCAAACGACTGCTGGCCGAAAACATGGATTGGAAAATGGATCGGTCAAGGGAGATGAAGAAAATTACGGATTGTGATATGCGTAGCCGAAACAATACAGTTTGCGTGCAGGGACGGGGCGGTGTGAGAGCACAACGGGACAAGGAACAGGTGTAAAGACGAAAAAGAAAAAAAAAAAAAAAAATGATTTTTTTTGTTAAATACCGTTTGCGTAGAAAACGACAGACTTGTGTAGTTGCGTAGTATATTATTCAAATTCGTAGTTTACTACGCTCAATGTGTAGTGTAAACAGGTCTGTACAGGGCTTCTTAACTCCGTATGCATGTCAAACTTGCACGAAACAAATCCCATAAAGCTGGGCCGCAAAAATCAGTGTTAATTTACATTTGTAGCAGCTTCTGGACAGGCATAGGCACAGACGCATCCTCACGCAAACACACACAAACGCACTTGTGAAACGGACTAGCTTCTTGGATTGACCATGCACACACATATAAATACAGGCGAGGCCTCTCTCTTCATTCTCACAGATAACATATTGTAACAGTAGAATCCACCGTCTGGTCAGTTCACTTTTCTTCATTTCATGCGTTCGTTTCCATCCAGTTGCAAACACAAGTCACATACATGTATGTATGTATGAGGAGTGAAAGACATTTTCAGTAAGTCATAGGAAGAAGAAAGATGATACCTTAGGTAAAAATTCAACTCCCTAAGGTAATAATACTGATAGTCATGATATTCATGCTAATAGTAATAAATACAAGGAACTTAGTCGATAAATATCGACAGGGGGTCGACTAATGGTTTAAATGTGAAATGTGTGTATAATAATGGGTGTGGGTCTGAAATGAAGTTAGGTAGTAGTTAACATTTGTTTTGAATAATTATTGGTATTTTGACAATGTGGGTAGCATGGAAATGTAAGCATTTGAATTTAAGTCTTGGGTACCATTGTACCCAGGAAGAGAGACGAGAGATAGGAGTAGGTTGCAATAGCTTTTGTGGTCTTTGAGTTTTGTTTTTGGAAAGACATTGTCAAAGAAAAAGAAGACACTTACAGTAATGCAGTATTTATTGTGAAAACCAACGATTGTACAAAGAACATGTGAGGCAACGTTATGTCTATGATGGTGTGAAGAAAATTAGTTATGATTTATACTATTATTATTTAGACTTGAGACTGAATAGCAAAAGGCGAAGTGTATGTTTTGTGGTTTGAATTGAAACAAAATGAAAAGTGTAAATATCTGGGTAATTGTGGTTTAAAGACTTCGTTATTTTTTTTATTGTTATTTACTATTATATTGAAGTGAATAGCAAAACGCTGTATTTGAAATTAGCATGGGATTTATATAATTTTTTTTTAACTCTATAAGGACGGATAACTCCTATATGGTTTAGACAAATGAGGCTAATTAGTATGGAAGAAACACTCATTTTTGCCCCTTGGGGCATTCAAGGCAACAAACAACCACATACATCTGATTTATAATTTAGTGAGACATAAAAAGCTGTATGATAATTTTGTAGTGATTGAAAAAAAAGGATACGTTTGCATGGGTGAAAGCTAGGAAAATCAAATTGACTGAAATTTTTTTGAGGCAGGGGTCCAGGGGCTGTCCAGGCCCTGGCGGGGTACGGGGCACCCGTTAGGCAGTCCATGGGGGCAACGCCCCCCGCCCAAAAACGAATTTTTGCATTATTCATTGTGATTTTGTGGCCTTTCCTGGCCAAAAAATACACTATCATGCAGGTCAAAAAAATACCTTCAGATTCTAATGATATGGTAAAAAGGGTAAACAAAATCAAAATAATTCACAGAAGTAATCATTTTTCTTTTGTATCCTTTCACACTTGCATCTTCCAACACAACGACACAATTGACAACAATTAACATTGACAACAGCCATACTACATGAAATAGAAATTGAACAACTGAACAACTGAAATAAAAGTTCGAAAAATTTGATTATAAGAAGCAAACATTGCCAGACAGGCATTGAAATAAATGATGAAACAGAATGTCACACATGCAAACAGCATGATGTAGCACTGCACAAAGTAGCAACTAAGCAGTAGCATCTCTTATACTTATAGTGCAAAGTTCTCAAGGAAAAGCACTTGAGTTTCAAGCTCCAAACTTATCACACACAGTTTTAGTTTCATGAACTCCAACCCGGGCACACTGCAACCGGTTCACTATAGCAGTTCGAAAACGCGTTCCGCAAGTAGTTTCGGTTTATAAAAAAAAAATTTTTTTTTTTTTTTTTTTTTTTTTCCAAAATTGCAGATTGACGGAATTTCCGTCAGACTTATTTTCAGATTGACGGATTTCAGTCAATTGACGGGCTACTTTCACCCATGCGTTTGAGATTGTTGGCAGGGGTGAGCAAAAGTGTGACCGACTCAGCGCAGAGATGATCGAAGAGATAGCTTCGTAGTCTATCAGTGTTGTGACGAGCGTTGCCTAATGGTAACGAGTACATATGTGTGTAGTTGTGGTGTGTGTGTGTTTGCGCGTTGGTTTGGATTATGGGTGTAATTTGTAAAACAGATGTGACAGTAATAATGGAGTTCACATCAGTGAGGTTAGTTTGAATGGAACACAGGCACGTTTTTGAAAAAACAATATGAAATTTTGAACCATGAGATCTTCATTAAATAATAAACTGAACATCAGCAAAACATCAAAGCAATTATTAATAAGGTTTGAAAAGCTTGACTT
Source organism: Littorina saxatilis (assembly GCF_037325665.1). Lineage (NCBI taxonomy): Eukaryota > Metazoa > Mollusca > Gastropoda > Littorinimorpha > Littorinidae > Littorina > Littorina saxatilis. The sequence continues at coordinate 49,072,519 of NC_090250.1, read as the reverse complement.
ACTTTGTTAAATAGTGGATTGAAGGCTGAAAACGCCATTTACAAATTACATCTGAGATGGGGAGGGCGGGTGGGGGGAATGCTGAAAGTGTGGATGAGAATTTAAAAAAAAATGCTGAGTGACAACAGGGAGGTTAAAGGCTGCCCTTTTCGTAGCGTTCATTAATTAATTCCTATTGTTTACATGTGCCAATAATGTTATAAAACTGTACCTAAGGGGATATAATAACGATTGGCTGTAGCTTTCGAACACAGAAAAAATTATTTCAGTATTGCAATGCAAAGTGGTTTTGATAGTGTCGAATGTAAACAGAACAGTCTCAAAGTGAAAGTGGATGTTTTCCGGAAATTGCGAAGTTAACAAGAATACAGAAAAGCGTGCTTTCCTGCTTAGCACAATACGCTACCGCGCTAATCTGGCTTAGAGCCAAATATTTTTGTTTTTTGTAAGGGATAGGCGCAATATAAATACGCTTTATTATTATTATTATTATTAATAATATCACTACGTTTTGGACGTGGAAGGTGAGCGATTTCCTTCACGCGGGGATTGACGACGCTGTACTGTCTGTGTTGACGGTCTAAAAATAGCCCAACCTCTGCTTTGAGACCCATGTTCACCACCGCCCTCAGCTAATTCAAGAAATCAACCCCCTCCTGCTAGGTACACGTGCACTCAAGTTAACCTCTGCTTTGACCTGTGTGCCAAGAGTCAGATGAGAGAGAGAGAAAGCAAGAGCGAGAGAGAGAGACACACACACACATAGACAGAGACAGACATAGAAAGATAGAAGCGGAGAGACTCAGAGGGAGACACAGACAAAGACATACATACAGAGAGAGAGAGAGAAAAAAAAAATGTAACTGATCTCGTGAGAACGGTTGAGGCCTTGCAAGGTTTTGACGGCAACAATAATTATTGTAGTTCTCTAAGACTTTATTTCTGTTTGATTTGTAATATGTTGGGAAGACATATTTATCAATTGATCAACAAAATAAAACATAATACAAAACGACACAACATTGTTAAAATCATTATTGGCCAACGTTGAACGTTTACCGCGTAGACCAGATTAATAGGTGCTTGATTTTGGTATTTTGATTTTACATAACATTAAACCTTTCTTGGGGTTCATGGTCATGGCAACAGCCATAATAATATTATATCATGTATAATATTACATTTCAGCATATGTGAATTACATGTCATCATACCAAACTGTCATACATTTTTATTCCCACATCATTCTGATTGATCACAACCAAACCTACTATCAGTGGACACATCCAAATGCAAGCGCCTGTTCTTGACAACTTGCCACTGATCTAAAAATATAGATCAGTGCAACTTGCTGGGTCCTTTGCCGCCATAGACACTGTTTGGCCTCTAGGTAAAATGTACAATGTATTTTCTGATTTGTGCACAAAAGCTTTTTTTCTTTTTTTTAACATAACAATCACTGTTTGAAAGACCATGGTCACATTTGTAAAACAAATTTTAAATTAGAAAATAAATAACATTTTGGTTCATGATTTTTTCCTACACCTATGCTGAAAATAAGAAATGAAAATGTCGGTATATAAGTCACTCAAATGCAGAAAAGAATGAATGGTTTGAGTTTGTTGCGGTTGACCCTGCACAGTTCGACCTTTGATGTTTTTCTTGAACAATTTTGCCGTTACCCCTCCCATAGGGTGGCGTATTTCACAACTTCCTGTGTTACACAAACTCAGTGATAACCAATTAAAATTGCCTTCACCCCTCCCATAGGGTGACGGATTTCACAACTTTCTACTGATGAACAATGTTGCATTCACCCCTCCCATAGGGTGACGGATATCACAACTTCCTGTGTACACAAACTGATGACGTATTTCACAACAAAATGGCGCTGCCCATGGTCAACCTCGAAACTATCCGTATGAATGGGGGCCTCCTGGCCCCCATAAAAAGTTAAACAAACACACATGCACACCGACTCTTTCTCTGTAATGTCTGATCAATTCGGCAGCGGCTTTATGAGCACAGTCATCAGATTTGCCTCGTTGTTGGACGGCGGGGTGATGACCATGGTCAGGTGGTTGCCACGGCTACACACCGTCTCCTCAGACGCCTCCACCAGCAGGACACGGTCGTCATCGTCTGAGATGACCAGCACCACTTGGATCCTGGCCTCCCCGTTGACCATGGCTGAGTCATGACAGTACACCTGCAGCGTCCAGCTGTCGTTGGACTTGCGGTACGTGATCTTCCACTCTCCCTCGCGCACTGTCGACGGCACCGGCCCCACGTAGGTACGCACATCCACCTGTCAGAGGGGAACATGACACAGCTCTTTTCATCTTCTTCTTAAACCAAAGCAGATTTCCAGATCGCCCAACATTATTTTGGTTCTTTATTGAAACGTTTAAATGTTATCCTGTTCTTTTTTAGTGTAGACAATTCAGAGATATAATCAATCATCAAATCTAAGTCTTTCTCTTACTAGTCTTAGTCAGCGTTTTCTAAACTGTTGCAAAACTGAGATAGTACCAATTAGTGTGGGTAACTGTGTCCATGTCCCTCTGTGGGATTCCTATTTCCAGCTATGCAGATAAGGACAAATGCTCTATCAACAAATCTGAGGCCTGATCTAGGAACGCTGAAGAAGAAGCTCAATAAACCATGAGTGTTTGAGAGTGTTTATATTGGCAACAAGATAGAAAAGGAAAAAGGAGACTACATACCTGAATACCAAATCGCAGCGTGTTCTGCATGCGCACTGTGTCGACTGTCAGGTCCTTATAGTTGCGTGGCCTGTAGAATTCCTCATTGAACGTGATGTTGAGATCAGCCTGGAAAGGACACAGCGACCTGAAGCGGTACGCTTTGTGGAGAAGCTTTTCTATCAGGTCCTTTGATCCGTCTTTTTGTGCCAGCTCCCCTGTTTCCACCTAAATGCAAGAAATAAAAAAATTGCGTTTACTGCTTGTGAAACAACAAACCAAACATGATTTAGCCGATACAGAACTACAATGATACCATTTCCACTCGAATGCAAGAAATAACAAAATTGCGTTTACTGCTTGTGAAACAATAAACCAAACACTTTGCTGATAGTGATACAGAACTACAATAATACCTGTGATGATAGAACACTCTAGGGACCAGTTAAAAATGTTTTATACGTTGCAGGTGGCCTGTCATGACAAGTTTATTTTCCTCAAGATAATACATATTAACCTTCGCCAGTCGTCATGGGTCCGTGTGGACCCAGAAGGCTGTTTAATTGCAAATATCTCTAGTTTAACCAGTTGGAATTTGTTAATGAGCTTTTAAGAATGCATCAGACACCTAAAAAGCTCTTATGTCCCAAAAGATCATTACATTTCAGAGAGAAGTAATTAAAAAAACAAAGGTCAAATTTAGACTACACACGGAAGACACTGTGGGGTCGTGCGGACCCATGTTTCTCAAACTGAAGGAACTTACATAAAAACTATGGAGAGAAGTCACAAACCTTCAGGTATTGGCTCTAAACATCATTTTCTACGATCTGTTTAATTTTGGAGTTTATAAGCAAGTCGCGTGGAGCGAAATTAATACATAACAATGTGGGTCCATACGGCTCCACGACGTCTACAGAAGGGTATTCACGTTTTTCCTTTTTTGAGAAGCTTTAGTCCACATGGTAGTAATTAAATTAATAATTTAAATTAATTACTTCTCGTGGAAATTTAACCACGGCATCTACGGAAGGGGATGCACGTTTTTGCTTCTTTGGAAAGCATGGGTATGCATATTTTTCCTTCTTTGAGAAGCACGGGTCCGCTCGGCCCATCGATATCTTCCGTGTGTATTCGATAACACGGTCGGGCGAAGGTTAATAGGGCTACGGAAGAGGTGTCCTCTCATCAGAGGGACTTCAGTTCACACACATCGCAGGTACATGAACCACTGTATATATATATATGTCGTGCCGAATTCACGGAATTGCCGAATTCACGGAATCGGCAACATTTTTGCCCATTTCGCGTAATCGGCAAAACGCTGCCTATTACGCGAAATCGGCAGCGTTTTGCCGAAAATGCGTAAAGGCTCCTAAAATGTGTCCATTTCGCAAAAGTGACAGCCAGTCTGTTACTTTTTTTGTCACCAGAACATTGCATTAACATTGCTTTACCTTCCTATTGTGGTTTTATGGTCTGTGTTGGTCTGTGTCCAGCATAACTCCGGTAATGCACGAAAACTACACTTTTTGCCATAACTTGCCATAGCTTATCGATTATTGCAACATTTATCCTTTCGAGTATCTAGCTGTTTAAGTGTAATGACACCCCAGGCATTTGAGAACTTTAAAGCCAAAAACGGGCTGCCGATTTGGCAAAATGGGCACATTTTACATGCATTTACGCGTTTTCGGCAAAACGCTGCCGATTTCGCGTAATAGGCAGCGTTTTGCCGATTACGTGAAATGGGCAAAAATGTTGCCGATTTCGCGAATTCGGCAATTACGTGAATTCGGCACGACATATATATATATTATATGGCTCACAAAATCAAGGTATGGCTTGGGCCTCGGTCGTCGGTCTTTTGCTTAGGTAAATTCGGAAAAGACCGATAGATAAATGTCTCAGTCAGTCAATGGACTGATTTAAGAAAATCGGAATATGGTTACAGAAATCGGAAATAGCTGGAACGAAATCAAAACTCGGAAGAATTTCGCGAACAAGGGGAGAATGTTGATTGGACAAAACCCAAGCCAATCGGCAATCCCTGCAAAATGCACAAATCTGCTAAGTAAATTGCAGAAGAATGTGGTTAGAGTGTTTGTGATAACATTTTGATAACCAACATAAGATGTATGTTACGGGAATATGACATGATGGAACTTGAGCACAATTCTACATGAACTGGTGGGGGGTGGGGGTAAAACGTCAGGTTGGGTGGGGTGTGGATGCGGTGCTGGCTATACCATGGGAAGCACACCCATTCAACGAAACAGCCAGAATTCTCCCCTTGTTTGTAAGTCTTCAAGTTCAGAATTCTCCCCTTGTTTGTAAGTCTTCAAGTTCAACACCTACCTCAACCGTTACTATTCCTTACTACATGTATTCCTGTCTGACTGATCAAAGATTTAATACCGCTGAAGATTTCTGGTGTAAAAGACCAGGAAAAACTTTACAGATCTATTACTAACAACAATCAAATCTGAGAAGGCAATTTATAATATATTATCAGTCTTAACACATTCGCGTTGTGTCGGAATTGGAAGTCCGACAGCTGTGCTTTGTGTTGTCGACACATTGGAAGTTACGATCCGACGGATATCACGATTTTTTAACGGTGTGAACGGCCCCGCTGACCAAGGGAAACAACCCCCGCAATAAACTTCTGCCTGTCTACAGTGGAACCATTCACTGTAAACAGTTCCTTCCCTTCAATTGATAGGCCCCCCCAAAAAAAGTCTGTTTACGGTAACCCGACCGACCCTATTTTTTTCGCGCGACCCTAGACTTTTTTTGGGCATTTGGGAGAAAAAAAATAAAAATAAAAAAATAACGTAAAAATATGGTTTTTTGGGGAAAAAAAATGAATAAATAAAATAAAATCCCGACCTACCGACCCTATTTTTTTGGCCTATGTTACCGTAAACAGACCTATTTTTTTTGTTGGCCTTAGGAATAATTAGATTTTTTTGACGGTGTGCAACCCACATGTTTTGACTTTTCCAAGATGGCGGATCGTTCTGCTGCTACAAGACGTATTAACTTGAAAAGAGTGCAAGAACTTGTAATTCAGGACGGTTCTGATCTTGACCTTAGTGATGATGATAGTGGAGATATTTTAGATTCTGGTGACGAGTTTGTGCCAATGGATGATGATTTGGGTGATGATTTGGACAATGAAAGTGTCGATCATGACATTGTGTATGAGGCACCCATGACATAGAAATTGTTTTTGTTTTTTTGCTTCAAAGAGGTAGTTTGACTGGATGTGAAGACAACAAAAGGTATGTTCTTTCAAATGTTTCATATATTTTCTAAAAGAGCAAGTTTCAAACTTCGCAATAATGTAAGGTAGGTAAGGTTATTTTGTGTTGTTGATTTTTGTAGATTTTTTTTACATGGGTCAAAATCGTGCACCGGGAGAGAACACGAGGGACAATTTAGACGCGCCCCAAATGAGTTAAATTGGGGGTTCTGAAAAAGGGGGTTGCACTGAAGTAGTTACCTTGTACACTTGCTGAACCATCATCTGGGGGAAGCGGACAAGGGGCAGCAGCTTCTTACTGTTCTCATCCAGATTGGTCAGGTGGCTGTCGCTCAGCAGCCAGCGCTCCACAGCCTGGTACAGTGTGAACTCATTGCTGACCACCAGCTGTGGGTTGCTGAGGATGTCAGCCACAAAGTCAATGTCCATCTCCAGCCACTCGTTCAGCGTGAAGAGATGCTCCATGTTCCAGGAGATGGTCTTGGTGCAGGAGTCGACTAGGTCCTCCATGTGCAGGGCTTTGGCCCACGAGTACCAGTTAAGGGCGTTTTGCACTTTGGGCGACTGGGTGTTGTCCACCATGTAGCGTGTGCACAGAGTCTTCAGCGACATCTCGCTGTACTTGTCCGCCAGACACAGGATGCCCACCGCAGAGTTGACGCAGATCTGCACCTCCGCCGTGTAGAGGAACCTGAGGAAGGGCTCGAAGTGCAGCTGGCACTCCTCCGACATCTCCAGGTCTATCTCCGGCAGCCCCACCTGCTTGTCGTACAGAATGGTGCGGAACACTTCCGACGACTTGGCCAGCACGAACTTGTGGCCGAAGAACTTCTTCTCGCCCACCTTGAGCACAACATCGCTGATGTCCTTCTGGTTGAAGAACTGTGACACGTTCCGGATGAAGTTGTTCTCATCTTTTAAAGTTCTGGACGGCTGTGATGCCTCTCCATCGCCTCTTTCCATGGTCTAAAACACAGAATGTATGATCAGAAACAAACGAACTATACCGTGAGAGAAAAAGACAAATTCCATTTCCAACCGTGTGATGTGGTTTCACCTTGCGCTGGAATAAAAATAAAAAACAGAAGGCTACCTTCACCCATAGTAAGGCCAAAAAGAAAAATATGTCTGTTTCCGTTAACATCGCCGAAAAAAATATGGTCGGTCGGTCTTTTTTTTAATTTTTTTTTTTATAAACCTTGTTGAAGTATTTCTTACGTTTTGTTAACGTCTTTTTACGTTTTTTTTAAACGCTTCCTTAGTTTACTTACAATTATTTAGCACATGTTTTTGACCTAGATATATTGAAACTAAATAAAGTATACTTGACTTCATATTTTTTACTTTTTTTACTTTTTTTTGCGAAAAGCGAAAAAAAACACCTTTAGGGTCGGCGCTTAAAAATAGGGTCGGTCGGGTTACCGGAAACAGACATATTTTTCTTTTTGGCCCAAAATCGATTTATTCGAAAACGTGTACCGAGTGGTTCCGTCCCTTGAGTAAGAAGGGAAACATTTTAGGATGAATCAAATTGCTAAGTTAAATAAAAAAAAATTGGTTGGACAAATTTGGCCCCATGAATGTAAGGTACACAAGGTCGCCTATCAGTACTATCGAAGGGTGTTTTTTTGTTCAGTGTAGAGTTTATACTAGATCAACGAGGCCGAGAATCGAAATATCACCACGGCGAAAGATGAAAACGTCACACCGGAGTTGGACCACTGGATTTGGAGAAGTTTGACCACAGGCGGAAGGTATCGTCCACTGGACTACTACTATCACAGAAAGACTACAAGGTACGTCACTCACCTTCGAGTCTTCTGTGTTCTTGGAGTCGCTTCCTGGGGAAAAATATTGTTCTCCGTCCCTTGCAGGTTGTTTTTAACCATCATTTGGACGAATCTTCGTTTGCGAGCCGCTAACTTCCACTCGGCGTCAAACTCATGCATCCGCACCGAATATGCATACCAGCGCTCATTGGTTAATAACAGGATATTCGAAGATTATTTTCCCGTGGTTGCTGCACAATATTTACATGTTTTAGACCAATGTATGCATATTCGGTGCGGATGCATGAGTTTGACGCCGAGTGGAAGTTAGCGGCTCGCAAACGAAGATTCGTCCAAATGATGGTTAAAAACAACCTGCAAGGGACGGGAGCTGAAAATTAAAGGTACATATACAGTTCAAACAATCATTCAACTGTATTTATTTGACCTTGCACAGACTGCAGGAAGAGGCAAACCGTCTTGAACAATATTTTTCCCCAGGAAGCGACTCCAAGAACACAGAAGACTCGAAGGTGAGTGACGTACCTTGTAGTCTTTCTGTGATAGTAGTAGTCCAGTGGACGATACCTTCCGCCTGTGGTTTGACCCAAACCAATAACACAGGCAGTTCTCTATTTTACTAGTTTTGCAAAAAAGCTGCTAGTTTGAATCTTTGATGCAGTTCACGGTGTATATGCACACAGCAACTTGCCTCAGGATCATTATTGGCACTGCCCGTGCTATGCTCTAAATGCTGAGCAATGTTTGCTCTCCTCTGCTCCCTCTGTCTCACAGCCCTACCGCAGTGATGTCTGCCGGAATGGCTGGAAGGAGAGCTGTTTTCCGGATGCTGTGCGGCCGACTCTTCGTCTTGAACAGAACCGACAGGTTTCAAACGTAACACAGCTGTGATGGAACCGGTCCGCTCTGCCGTTCTTCCCCAGTTGACGATTCGATTTTCCAGTAACAGCACCTCAAGCGCTGCCTCTAAGTGAGGTGGAAATCGCTGACCTGCGGCTCCATCGTCGCCATTTTGTATCCCGGCTACCTTGGTGAAACGCAGAACCACTGTGGTATTTGCAGAATCCGCAGATATTTTCCAGTTTGTTACCCGGTTTTCTTCAAGCAGGCCTTCGACTGCTGCTTGCACTTGCGATGGGCAACCCTCAAATGGCATACTCAGGAATAAAATCGCTGGGAAAACATGGACTTATTCTAGGTCGTCTGCAAGGCGATTTGTTGTGGAAGGGAGCGAACTCTGTTAAAGCTTCCGCGTTCCGCATAATCGAGTAAAGAGAAAGTAGCTTTGTTTTCACCATAAAGCATCACATTTTAGATTGATATTATCTTCGTCAATGAGCAACACATATATGCATAGTATTCTTGATTTCATATTTTGCACTTCCCCTTTCTTTCTTACTTATCATTTATTTCATTTGTAAACTATGATCCTTTTTTTCATGTTAGTCAGTCACCGTCTGACCAGTCAGTGATCACCGAGACGGTCCAGGTTAATCTGCTCGTGCAGCCGACCCCTCTTCAACTCCACCCTCAAATCTATGTAAGGTTAAAGATTTTGTTAAAGAAAACAAGACAACGAAAAACACGAAACAAAACCCATTATAACAACAATAAAATAAAAATCGAAATTGGGCGGCATTTCGTTTGGCGAAAACATTTCCAATCCGCTCTGTTTTCACGGTAAGTCGAGTCAGTGGCTACTCAGTCGAGTCAATCTTATTTACCGTCTCTCCTTACTCTGGGCACAGCAGGCCAGCGATCCTTAGTAGCACTGATCTATACTATCTTCCTTCAAAGTTAAAACAGTCCTCACATCAGCTCAAGTCAAAGTAAAACTTGATGAAGCAAAACATGACAACACACACAAAGCCCAAGTAGCCTATGTCTCAAATGGTTTACAAAACGATTTAAATCTTCGAATAAAAAAGCAGTTCTAACCTTATGGAACAAACTTGCAATAGCATTTAATAGCATTAAATGAAACAGTTCGTTTGAATTGCTATTTAGCTCGCGTAAACCACAGATCAGGTAGCAAGCACGAGGGCCGGGAAGAAAAGCATGAAAGACGACCCAACACCAAAAGAAACAAACACTTGATATTTACCAACTAGCCTAGGCAAAAGAAAGCCTTTCACTCATTTTTAGTGGCCTCTAAAGTTCAATTCAAATGTAAACCCTTTTCACATTCACCACTGGCAACAGGAATACCTACCGGAATCCTGAGCCGGGACTGACTCAGTGCTCAAACGGGACTGCTCAAAAGGGACTGCTCAAAAGGGACTCGACCTCCGTCTTTATCTGAACTGCACACTTTTTCGCACATTTAAGGGAGCGGCTTTCTTAAACTTAAAGCTGTTCGCACGGCCAATTTTCAACAACTTCAAGTTTCGGTCGAATTTTGTCAATGAGTCGTCGCGCAGGAGTTTGCGCGGCAAAATCAGCGTTCTTCACTGAACCAGTCATATCTTTGCATTTTTCTTTCTTTGCCTCAAGTACCACACCGGTGACACTGTGACGGTTCCCCTACGCTTTGTGTTCGGTGCCCTGACCCTTTGTGTTCGGTTCCCACTCGGTTCCCACACGCCAAAATTCGCGGACAAAACATCCATTTATGGTAGTATTACGCAATGTTGCTCTCTGAGAATGGTCTTGTTAGATCTGTGAGTGTTTACACTACATGCCTAGGTGCTGTTGGATTGAAGGTTTTTGATATTTTAGCCGTTATTAGGTAGAATGCCTTCCACTTTACTGCAAAACTATGGCAATCCGAATGGTGCAAAAGTCCCTTTTAGCTCTTGATGTCTAAATAACACATTATTTAGCTAAATAACGCGTTATTTAGCTAAACAATGCTTTATTTAGCTATATCATGCATTATTTAGCTAAATAATGCATTGTTTAAATTAAACAATGCATTATTTACAGATACAGAAAAAAGAGAGCCCAGAGCACTAAATAATGCATTGTTTAGCATAAATAAGAGATTGTGTTTGTAAATAACTCATTATTTATAAATAATTACGCGTTTTCTCTAAACAATATATTATATGTAAATAAAGTGTTATTTAAATAAATAAAATATTATTTAGATAAATAAAATATTATTTATCTAAATAAAATATTATTTAGATAAATAAAATATTATATGTAAATAAAATATTATTTATCTAAATAAAATATTATTTATCTAAATGAAATATTATTTAGATAAATAATTTATTATTTAGATAAATAATTTATTATTTAGATAAATAATTTATTATTTAGATAAATAATTTATTATTTACTGTTTTTGCCTTGAAATAGTATTATTACACTAAATAATGCTTTATATAGCTATATAATAGGTTTCCGCTATATAATTCATGATTTGGTAAATAATACATTATATACCGTAAATAAAATATTATATACCGTAAACAATTCATTGTTTAGCGCATCGCGAAGCCGTTTTTTCTCTTGTTGTTTTTTTCCACGTGTTTCCGTGGATCCACGAGAGCTCTGTTGATTCTCAAACTGACCAATCAGACAACTAGCATCTGTACACTAATTAAAGTCCCATTGTTGAGTGTGACGAAAACTCGTGGTGACGATTTTAAAACATGTTGGGTCACGCATGGTCCAATCTTACATGGTCCAATCTTACATGGTCCAACCTTACATGGTCCAACCTTACATGGTCCAACCTTACATGGTCCAATCTTACATGGTCCAACCTTACATGGTCCAACCTTACATGGTCCAATCTTACATGGTCCAATCTTACATGGTCCAACCTTACATGGTTCAACCTTACATGGTCCAATCTTACATGGTCCAATCTTACATGGTCCAACCTTACATGGTCCAACCTTACATGGTCCAACCTTACATGGTCCAATCTTACATGGTCCAACCTTACATGGTCCAACCTTACATGGTCCAATCTTACATGGTCCAACCTTACATGGTCCAACCTTACATGGTCCAATCTTACATGATCCAATCTTGCATGGTCCAATCTTGCATGGTCCAACCTTGCATGGTCCAATCTTACATGGTCCAACCTTACATGGTCCAACCTTACATGGTCCAATCTTACATGGTCCAACCTTACATGGTCCAACCTTGCATGGTCCAATCTTACATGGTCCAATAATATATATGGACCATGTAAGATTGGACCATGTAAGGTTGGACCATGTAAGATTGGACCATGTAAGGTTGGACCATGCAAGATTGGACCATGTAAGGTTGGACCATGTAAGATTGGACCATGCAAGGTTGGACCATGTAAGGTTGGACCATGTAAGATTGGACCATGCAAGGTTGGACCATGCAAGGTTGGACCATGTAAGATTGGACCATGCAAGATTGGACCATGTAAGATTGGACCATGTAAGGTTGAACCATGTAAGGTTGGACCATGTAAGATTGGACCATGTAAGATTGGACCATGTAAGGTTGGACCATGTAAGGTTGGACCATGTAAGATTGGACCATGTAAGGTTGGACCATGTAAGGTTGGACCATGTAAGGTTGGACCATGCAAGGTTGGACCATGTAAGGTTGGACCATGTAAGGTTGGACCATGCAAGGTTGGACCATGTAAGATTGGACCATGCAAGATTGGACCATGCAAGATTGGACCATGTAAGATTGGACCATGTAAGGTTGGACCATGTAAGGTTGGACCATGTAAGATTGGACCATGTAAGGTTGGACCATGTAAGGTTGGACCATGTAAGGTTGGACCATGTAAGATTGGACCATGTAAGATTGGACCATGCAAGGTTGGACCATGTAAGGTTGGACCATGTAAGATTGGACCATGTAAGGTTGGACCATGTAAGGTTGGACCATGTAAGGTTGGACCATGTAAGATTGGACCATGTAAGATTGGACCATGCAAGGTTGGACCATGTAAGATTGGACCATGCAAGATTGGACCATGTAAGATTGGACCATGTAAGGTTGGACCATGTAAGGTTGGACCATGTAAGATTGGACCATGCAAGGTTGGACCATGCAAGATTGGACCATGCAAGATTGGACCATGTAAGATTGGACCATGTAAGGTTGGACCATGTAAGGTTGGACCATGTAAGATTGGACCATGTAAGGTTGGACCATGTAAGGTTGGACCATGTAAGATTGGACCATGCAAGGTTGGACCATGTAAGATTGGACCATGCAAGATTGGACCATGTAAGATTGGACCATGTAAGGTTGAACCATGTAAGGTTGGACCATGTAAGATTGGACCATGTAAGATTGGACCATGTAAGGTTGGACCATGTAAGGTTGGACCATGTAAGATTGGACCATGTAAAGTTGGACCATGCAAGATTGGACCATGCAAGATTGGACCATGTAAGGTTGGACCATGTAAGGTTGGACCATGTAAGGTTGGACCATGTAAGGTTGGACCATGTAAGGTTGGACCATGTAAGATTGGACCATGTAAGATTGGACCATGTAAGGTTGGACCATGTAAGATTGGACCATGTAAGGTTGGACCATGTAAGGTTGGACCATGTAAGGTTGGACCATGTAAGATTGGACCATGTAAGATTGGACCATGCAAGGTTGGACCATGCAAGGTTGGACCATGTAAGATTGGACCATGCAAGATTGGACCATGTAAGATTGGACCATGTAAGGTTGGACCATGTAAGGTTGGACCATGTAAGGTTGGACCATGTAAGATAGGACCATGCAAGGTTGGACCATGCAAGGTTGGACCATGTAAGATTGGACCATGCAAGATTGGACCATGTAAGATTGGACCATGTAAGGTTGAACCATGTAAGGTTGGACCATGTAAGATGGGACCATGTAAGATTGGACCATGTAAGGTTGGACCATGTAAGGTTGGACCATGTAAGATTGGACCATGTAAGATTGGACCATGCGTGACCCAACATGTTTTAAAATCGTCACCACGAGTTTTCGTCACACTCAACAATGGGACTTTAATTAGTGTACAGATGCTAGTTGTCTGATTGGTCAGTTTGAGAATCAACAGAGCTCTCGTGGATCCACGGAAACACGTGGAAAAAAACAACAAGAGAAAAAACGGCTTCGCGATGCGCTAAACAATGAATTGTTTACGGTATATAATATTTTATTTACGGTATATAATGTATTATTTACCAAATCATGAATTATATAGCGGAAACCTATTATATAGCTATATAAAGCATTATTTAGTGTAATAATACTATTTCAAGGCAAAAACAGTAAATAATAAATTATTTATCTAAATAATAAATTATTTATCTAAATAATAAATTATTTATCTAAATAATAAATTATTTATCTAAATAATATTTTATTTAGATAAATAATATTTTATTTAGATAAATAATATTTTATTTACATATAATATTTTATTTATCTAAATAATATTTTATTTAGATAAATAATATTTTATTTATCTAAATAATATTTTATTTATTTAAATAACACTTTATTTACATATAATATATTGTTTAGAGAAAACGCGTAATTATTTATAAATAATGAGTTATTTACAAACACAATCTCTTATTTATGCTAAACAATGCATTATTTAGTGCTCTGGGCTCTCTTTTTTCTGTATCTGTAAATAATGCATTGTTTAATTTAAACAATGCATTATTTAGCTAAATAATGCATGATATAGCTAAATAAAGCATTGTTTAGCTAAATAACGCGTTATTTAGCTAAATAATGTGTTATTTAGACATCAAGAGCTAAAAGGGACTTTTGCACCATTCGGATTGCCATACAAGAGTGCATAATTCGTAGCATCGGCAAGAAATATCCTACCAAAAAATGCCTGCTTGGAACTGTCCGTGGTCCAGCAAAAAGTTCAAGATGTCTGTAGCAGACAGCCCAAGTTTCAAGATTGTAGGGCCATCCAAACAGCCGTAATAATAAAAACAATAAAAGTAGTCAGTGAAATTGGCTGTGTTCGGTCCCCCCACACTTTTGTGACGTAGGCGTGACGGTTCCCATAATTCATTGTGTCGGTCCCCACTTTCTGTGTCGGACCCCACTTTCGACCTAATTTCTCTGTGACGGACCCCACAACCAGCCTATTTTGTGTCGGTCCCCACACCTTCTTGGATTTATGACTTGCCGGTTACTTGTATCATTGTATTCATTGAATCTAATTGTCTCGGAGTTATTTTTCAGCAAAAACCGGCAAGGCAGCACCTTTTGTGATACCAAGTAAGTCAGATGACATCAGTATGTGTGTGTGTGTGTGTGTGTGTGTGTGTGTGTGTGTGTGTGTGTGAGAGAGAGAGAGACAGACAGAGACAGAGACACAGAGAGAGAGAGAGAGAGAGAGAGAGAGAGAGAGAGAGAGAGAGAGAGATTGACACCTTTCCAGATCACTCCGGTTATGCGACACTACCGCGAGCGTCACTACCGCGTGTCACACTACCGCGAGTACGACACTACCGCGTGTAACACTACCGCGTGTCACACTACCGCGAGTACGACACTACCGCGAGTATAACACTGCTGCGTGTCACACTACCGCGCGTACCACAACCGCGAGTACCATAACCGTAGAGAGAACGCATGCAAACTTACTTCTTGTGAGTTTGTGTTCTAACTTTGATCGGAAGCAACCCATTCTATATGTATTCTGATAGTGTGTTCTGATCGTTTTGAGTTCTTGGTTAGCATGACAAACATTGAATTAGTGTTCAGAGAACAGACCAGGCCTTTTTGTTTTATATTTCAAGGAAACATTTCAACCTTTGCCTTCAGCCATGGAAGTCATAAAATGACACGCGGTAATGTTATACTCGCGGTAGTGTGACACGCGGTAGTGTTATACTCGCGGTAGTGTCGTACTCGCGGTAGTGTCGTACTCGCGGTAAGTTCTGTTTCCGTACCCGCGACAGCGGCAGCGACAAAAGAAAACGCGCGCAAACGCGTGACGTGTTTCCGTACTTGCGTTTTAAACATGCGGTAAAATCTGTAAACTCCCGCGTTGCCGCGCGACAACGCGAAAAAATCGCTCCAGGACCCTTTCAAAAAAATCGCGTCGCTTGCCGCTTGTCGCGCCGCTAACGCGTCGCGCGTGTGGAAACACTCCTGGTCATTTTCTATGTGCTTGATTTTCGTCGCGCCGCTGGAAAAACGCTGTCGCGGGTACGGAAACACAACTCTCTCTCTCTCTCTCTCTCTCTCTCTCTCTCTCTCTCTCTCTCTCTCTCTCTCTCTCTCTCTCTCTCTCTCTCTCTCTCTCTCTCTCACACACACACACACACACACACACACACACACACACACACACACACACATACTGATGTCATCTGACTTACTTGGTATCACAAAAGGTGCTGCCTTGCCGGTTTTTGCTGAAAAATAACTCCGAGACAATTAGATTCAATGAATACAATGATACAAGTAACCGGCAAGTCATAAATCCAAGAAGGTGTGGGGACCGACACAAAATAGGCTGGTTGTGGGGTCCGTCACAGAGAAATTAGGTCGAAAGTGGGGTCCGACACAGAAAGTGGGGACCGACACAATGAATTATGGGAACCGTCACGCCTACGTCACAAAAGTGTGGGGGGACCGAACACAGCCAATTTCACTGACTACTTTTGTTGTTTTTATTATTACGGCTGTTTGGATGGCCCTACAATCTGGAAACTTGGGCTGTCTGCTACAGACATGTTGAACTTTTTGCTGGACCACGGACAGTTCCAAGCAGGCATTTTTTGGTAGGATATTTCTTGCCGATGCTACGAATTATGCAGTTTTGCAGTAAAGTGGAAGGCATTCTACCTAATAACGGCTAAAATATCAAAAACCTTCAATCCAACAGCACCTAGGCATGTAGTGTAAACACTCACAGATCTAACAAGACCATTCTCAGAGAGCAACATTGCGTAATACTACCATAAATGGATGTTTTGTCCGCGAATTTTGGCGTGTGGGAACCGAGTGGGAACCGAACACAAAGGGTCAGGGCACCGAACACAAAGCGTAGGGGAACCGTCACAGTGTCACCGGTGTGAGTACGCTAAATAACGAACAAACACAAAACACCTTAAAAGGAATCTTGACGAGTCCCTTCAACCGTAGTTCAACGAATGACGCCAGCTCTATTCAGGCTCAGTGCAGTCAGTGACACAGTGTTTATTTAAAGCCCCGCAAACACCTTGTCAATAAACAGTGTGTTGTTATTTTGAACGTGACCCTCTGCACACAACATAACGAAACTTGCATACTGCAATTAATACCATATACAACTTTAACTGACAACAAAAGAAAAAGAAGAAAAGAGAGCGATTGATATGTAGCCAAAATCAGTCTGCTTTGCATTGATACGTAGCCAAAAAGTGTAGCCGGGCCACACCTTTGTGTCACGTCGTTACAATACAGGGGTGTGAGTAATGGTTTGTATAAAGTAAAATAAATAGGTATCTCTGCCAAACCTTTCCCTCACTTACTCTTGCATGTGAATGACGGCAAGTGAGGGTACCGCGTGCATCTGTGTGAATAGTACGTTCATACAGTGCGTGTTAAGACAGAATGCACAGCGACTGACACCCCCCGCGGGTTAGGGGGAAGAATTTCCCCGATGCTCCCCAGCATGTAATAAGAGGCGACTAACGGATTCTGTTTCTCCTTTTACCCTTGTTAAGTGTTTCTTGTATAGAATATAGTCAATGTTTGTAAAGATTTTAGTCAAGCAGTATGTAAGAAATGTTAAGTCCTTTGTACTGGAAACTTGCATTCTCCCAGTAAGGTCAAGCCCCTGGAGCAATTTTTTGATTAGTGCTTTTGTGAACAAGAAACAATTGACAAGTGGCTCTATCCCATCTCCCCCCTTTCCCCGTCGCGATATAACCTTGAATGGTTGAAAACGACATTAAACACCAAATAAAGAAAGAAAGACAGCGACTGACACAGACAGACATACAGACACCAAGGCAGACAGACAGCCAGACAGGAGACAGACAGACCACACACACACACACACACACACACACACACACACATCTATATCTATACGGCTTCTGTCTGTCTGTCTGTCTGTCTGTCTGTGTCACTTCGCGATGCACGGCCAAAGTTCTCGATGGATCTGCTTCAAATTTGGTGGGCATATTCAGGTAGACCCCGGACACAATCTGGTCGATGAAAATTTTCAATACGTGCTCTCAGCGCGCAGCGCTCAACCGATTTTGGTTTTTCTGTACATCCATTCCCAGTAACTCTTCCTTATCTTCTCCAGTGTTTTGCGCGTTTATCTCCCTTCCTTCGTGTGGCGTCAATCACGTCAACACGTGCTCTAAGCCGGCGAACCGCCACGCTGCATACTCCGTCTCGCGATCCACCCGGCGAAGCGGGTAATCATCTAGTATAATATACACACACACTCGGAAACACACAAAAGGCAAAGACAGACTCACCTACACAAACAGACAGTATGTGCCGGACACATACCCACTCACGGGCAAACAGTGACAAACATAAACACTGACATATACACTGACGAGAGAGAGAGAGAGACAGAGAGAGAGAGAGAGAGAGACTGAGAGACAGACAGACAGACAGACAGAGACAGACAGACAGACAGACAGACAGACAGACAGAGACAGCCACTCAGACACTGAAAGGAAATACCCATGACGACCGTCGTGGACACAGGTAGATGAGAGTGTGTTACACAAAGCACTCACAAGACCTTCAGCCGTTCCACGCCCCACCCTGAATACCTACACTGAAAGCGGGCTGAGCAAAGCTGGTCGTCTACATTTTTGCTTTTTTTCAATAATCTTATGGTTAGATTTCGCTAAAAAGTTATGTCAGATGATGAATGAACCATGGGAAAAAAAAGTTATAGAAAAAAAATATATGTAAAAAAAACCAAACATTTATTTTTGGGTAGCGTAACTCACGCTTCCAATATTTTGTTTTCTGTTTGCTGAGAACATGTGCTTTGCCTAAAAATACTGACCAATCAAATTCATGTCACTATGCTTATAGCCACGCCCAAACAAGTGCAGCAACAGTTTGACACTGGAGCGCATGTCCACGCAGGCTTTTTTTTTAAACGCACGAAATGCACGGGATTTGAGAGGAGTTTTGCGCTTGGCATTTTCCAAATAAGGATATCCTACTATGAGTACTACGCTGGAATACTACAATGAATTTTCAAACGGCTACACTGGCTTCGTCTTTCCTGATCGAAAGGGGGTGTATTGTTGATAATTCAGTGTAGATAATAGACTCTGCATTTTAATGGTCAAATGGCGATTTCGGTATAAAAATGTAGACAAGGACCGGCACGGTTGGCCTAGTGGTAAGGCGTCCGCCCCGTGGGGTCAGTCATGGCAATCTAGTGGCTGCTCCGCCTGGCGTCTGGCATTATGGGGTTAGTGCTAGGACTGGTTGGTCCGGTGTCAGAATAATGTGACTGGGTGAGACATGAAGCCTGTGCCGCGACTTCTGTCTCAAGTTGTGTGTGGCGCACGTAACGACGGAAGGACGGACGAAGGAACAAACAAACAAACAAACAAACAGACAATGGACATAAAGAAAGCAGAAGGAAAGAAAACAAGTCGCGTAAGGCGAAATAACTACATTTAGTCAAGCTGTGGAACTCACAAAATGAAACTGAACGTAGTCCGCCGCTAGTGCAAAAGGCAGTGAAAGTGACGAGCCTGTTTGGCGTGGTAGCGGTTGCGCTGTGCTTCATAGCACGCTTTACTGTACCTCTTTTCGTTTTAACTTTGTGAGCGTGTTTTTTATCCAAACATATCATATCTATATGTTTTTGGAATCAGGAACCGACAAGGAATAAGATGAAAGTGTTTTTAAATTGATTTCACACAAAAAAAATTGATCATAATTTTAAAAATTTTTAATTTTCAGAGCTTGTTTTTAATCCAAATATAACATATTTATATGTTTTTGGAATCAGGGAATGATGAAGAATAAGATGAACGTAAATTTGGATCGTTTTATAATTTTTGTTTTTTTTACAATTTTCAGATTTTTAATGACCAAAGTAATTAATTAATTTTTAAGCCACCAAGCTGAAATGCAATACCGAAGTCCGGCCTTCGTCGAAGATTGCTTGGCCAACATTTCAATCAATTTGATTGAAAAATGAGGGTGTGACAGTGCCGCCTCAACTTTTACAAAAAGCCGGATATGACGTCATCAAAGGTATTTATCGAAAAAAAGAAAAAAACGTCCGGGGATATCATTCCCAGGAACTCTCATGTCAAATTTCATAAAGATCGGTCCAGTAGTTTGGTCTGAATCGCTCTACACACACACACACACACAGACAGACACACACACATACACCACAACCCTCGTCTCGATTCCCCCCTCTACGTTAAAACATTTGGTCAAAACTTGACTAAATGTAACAAGTCGCGTAAGGCGAAAATACAACATTTAGTCAAGTAGCTGTCGAACTCACAGAATGAAACTGAACGCAATGCAACCGTGCGCAGCAAGACCGCATACTCGTAGCATCGTCAGTCACCCGCTCACGGCAAAGACAGTGAAATTGACAAGAAGAGCGGGGTAGCAGTTGCGCTCAGAAGGATAGCACGCTTTTCTGTACCTCTCTTTGTTTTAACTTTCTGAGCGTGTTTTTAATCCAAACATATCATATCTATATGTTTTTGGAATCAGATTTTTAATGACCAAAGTCATAAATTAATTTTTAAGCCACCAAGCTGAAATGCAATACCGAAGTCCGGGCTTCGTCGGAGATTACTTGACCAAAATTTCAACCAATTTGGTTGAAAAATGAGAGCGTGACAGTGCCGCCTCAACTTTCACGAAAAGCCGGATATGACGTCATCAAAGACATTTATCCAAAAAATGAAAAAAACGTCTGAGGATATCAAACCCAGGAACTCTCATGTCAAATTTCATAAAGATCGGTTTAGTAGTTTAATCTGAATCGCTCTACACACACACACACAGACAGACAGACAGACAGACAGACAGACAGACAGACATACACCACGACCCTCGTCTCGATTCCCCCCTCTATGTTAAAACATTTAGTCAAAACTTGACTAAATATAAAAACATTACCAAAACAAAAAACTCTATAAAATGACAAAATAATGAGAGGATGAGAGTCGCTTATTCCTTTCATATACTTGTAATGCTTTCGTTAACTCAATTTTACTGCCTGTATTTCGAAAACATTACTAAGCATTGCTAATCTCAGTTGTTCCATGCAAGACGAGTTGATCCTTTGTTTACAATGATTTCACGTGTCAAACAGATGCCACGTGTTATGCATGCTTTATTCCCTTTGTTATTGAATGCTAACGAAGCAGAAAATAGAATTAAAAACAGCTTTACGGCTTTAGGCAATAACGACAGTTAACAAGAATTTGCTGCCACTCATAGAATAGCTCCGTAGCTCATCAAGATCACAGCATGTTGTCTGTTTACTCGTTGTGTTGAGTAAGGCCTTTACAAGGGTGTGCTCGTTTTTTTGGGAAAGGCAAGAGCAGGGAATGAACAGAGATACGCGACATCGTAAAGAAAGAAACAAATGGCCAGTTCAGCATTTTCACAAAATTAAACAAGAGGATAGGGGAAATGGTGCACTAAGCTGGGGTTTTCTGCGAATACCACAAAACATGCACACCAGGCCAAACGCGAGACAACTCATGTGATCTTGCCGCGAGGTGGCGCCAGTTACCAACCGAAAGAAAGAAGGGGCATAACCTCACCAGAATCGACCATTGTCTGTTTACCGTATAAAAGGCACGACTTACACACGAACTGTTACCAAACCGATATGCTATTTGGGACCAATGCAAGTTTTTTTTCCTTTCTCGTGTGATCTTGCCGCGGGGTGGTGCCAGTTACCAGCCGAAAGAAAGAGGGGGCATAACCTCACCAGAACCGCCCATTGGTGCTACTTGAGGTTAGAACATTTTCCACTTGGATGCATACCAAACGTCAACAGTCAAGCTGCTTTTTGTGGAGAGTATGACGTTTTTCCTGAATTAATTTCACAGATTGGCACGGGTGTCTGTAATGAATCCAATTTAGTGATACATTCCCAATCCGCACGGGAGAGTGGTTCTAGATGTTTAGTATGTGTGCAAGTGCATGAATGCCATTTATTCCCTGAGGAAAATATCTGCACAGATCACTCTCAAAATTAAATTGCGATGGCGAATTAAAAAAAAAAGAAAAAAAGGCCAAGGGGTAGGGGACAAGCCAATAAAGAGGATAGTGGTGGTGGTGGTGGGAAAGATGGTGTGGGGAAAAACTAAACGATCGGAGAGCATATATATCACTGTGGTCCGCGCTATATAAGCTGTCGACATGTCATTATTATTATTATTATTATTATTATTAAAATTTTAACAGTTGGCCGACTTTGTCGTGCCAGAGTTGCAAAGGAAAAAGTTCACGACCCGAACCCCCTTGCTGCAGATCCTGTTGATATTATTCATCTTATTTTGCAAGGCAAATTAAGCACACTCAGTGTCCAAACATGCATGCACGTAAAAGTGTGCAAAAATAATACGATATCAGCATAACGTGTCACGGTTAGACTGTTCAGTCGAATAGAGTTCTACTCGAGAAAAGTTTTTTCTACAGTAGTGTAAGCACCCGTGAACAACGTTGTTTTGATTTTAGGCTTATGCAAGTGACTCAGCAAAGCGCCTCCATGTTTGTGTTTTTATTTTAAAGCTACCGTCCTTCTCGCGATATCGATTACAAACACCGCCACAAGTTTGCCTACCCTTTTAAGCGGGATAAGAACTATCTTCTGCAAAGACACATACAACATATCAGTAGACTAGTTGTTTCCTGTGCAGACTTTATGTTTTGTGTGCGACGATTATTTTTGCAAATAAACATATTGTAGCTAACGAAATTGATTAAAGAGATACTCGTGACCCAGAAAAAACTGGCCTCCAATCGCCTTGAAATGGGGCTTGTAGTTCTTTCACCACACACGATGATTGCATTAAATTCAGTGCTTGATCGTTCAATCTTTCAAAATGTTAAACGCCTCGTTGGGGCAATCTTTGCAGATGGCATGGATGCTCCACGCGCAGCACTTGTATCTATAGAGAATGTGCCTTTACCTTTTCAGCAGATTCTGCTGACGTAAGCCTCATTCTAAATTGTGTAGGTTTACACAAGTCGCTCAGTGAAGCTGTCTTTATGTTTATTACACCCCCGGTATAGGGGTGTGTATAGGTTTCACTCGATGTGTTTGTTTGTTTGTTTGTGTTCGCATATAGATCTCAAGAATGAACGGACCGATCGTCACCAAACTTGGTGAACAGGTTCTATACATTCCTGAGACGGTCCTTACAAAAATTGGGACCAGTCAAACACACGGTTAGGGAGTTATTGGTGGATTAAGATTAAGAGTGACATATTAATGGTCAAAGGGAAATAACCTTCTCAGTTGGTGGCAGTGAGAATGGTTATTTCCCTTTGACCAACGGGGGTGTTTTTCCTACCTCGAAGGAATTTCTTGTTTTTTACATATTCGTCTTATTTTGAATGCCATACACTTCATGAAAGTGAACACTGAAAACACAACCTGGGAAAACATGCGCCCGTGTGTGAAGCAATTTTCAAGAGTCGACTACTGTTTAATACGGAGATAATGTGCTTACAATGTAAGTCCTCTTGCGTTCATAAAGTTTGCCAGCAAGTAAGAAGCGAATTATTTGTTGAACGATCATGTACAGTTCATGGTGAGTTCATGCATGTGGTTTCAACCTGGGATGTTTGTCTCACTGAACGTGAAAGGTGGGTTTGTTTGTGTATGTATGTGTGTGAGTGTGTATGTGTGTGTGTGTGTGTGTGTGTGTGTGTGTGTGTGTGTGTGCGTGCGAGCGTTCGTGCGTGGGTGTGTGTGCGTGTTTCTGAATATATGAATATACGTGCTGGAGTTCAATATGTTTCTGGGGAATGTGTATGAAGCAGAACGGGGACAAAGGCATCTACACCTCTCTCACTTTGTTTCCCTTTCTGTTTCTTTCTGTGTGTCTGTCTATATGTGTGTCTGTCTGTGTATCTGTGTTTCTCTGTCGGTGTTTCTCGCTTCCCCCCTCCCTCTCTCTCTCTCTCTCTGTCTGTCTCTCTGTCTCTGTCTGTCTCTGTCTGTCTGTCTGTGTCTGTCTCTGTCTGTCTGTCTCTGTCTCTCTCTCTGTCTCTCTGTCTCTGTCTCTCTCTGTCTCTCTCTCTTTCTCTCTCTCTCTCGCTCACCCGCTCGCTCGTGTGCGCAATCTGTAATCATAAAATTATCCCAATTCTCCAGTTTCAACAGGAATTTATTCAGAGGTAAACTCCCGTCATGCAAATAATGTCTAACACCCAGGCCATGCTTGGGTGTACAATTCCTTCTTAATCCCACTTTCAATGGGGTAACACGTTGTTCGTTTTAATGACATAACGACACATTTTGTTGGGAAAAAAACCAATTAAACCCATCACAAAATAGAAAATAAAAACAAACAAACAACACAAAAACACAACGGTAGTTGTTTCAAGAGCAAAGAATGATGTACGTTTTGGTAGGGAGTAACAGTAAACAGCAGGGGCTCACATCCACGTCGGACATCGGACATACACAGATATTTTTTCCAAATGTCCTATACATTTTTCATGCAAGAGGACATGCGTCCTATTGTTTTTGTCACAAAGTCGTCATTGTCCGATTATGCTTTCATTTGATCCGGACATTGTCAGTACTTTCCAATTTACAGTAGTTTGATTTGCTATTTTATCGATGTTTTGCGAAGCAACATAAAAAAAGCAACATAACTAAAAAAATGTCCTATTGATTTATTTTTGTTCAGGACAAATGTCCTATCACTTTTGCATTGTTCAGGACATTTGTCCTATGCCACCTCTCATGGATGTGAGCCCCTGAAACATATGTGTCATGCGCTAAACAACAACTATGTACACGCCCGTCGTGGGATTAGGCAGAATAATATAGTTACAAACGAAGGAAAATTCAATCTCACAAACTGAATGTAAAAGTCACAAAAACTGGTGATAATACATTGCACGTTTGTCTTTCAGATCGCTTTGAGATCCTTGTCACAGGACCACACACTGGTCCTACTCAAATACAGCACCCCACTCTCTGACAGGGTATCAAGTTCGTCATTTACTTATTCCTTCTGGAAGACGTGTCCCCGCTTTCATTCTTGCTCGAATTTCGGCCGTAAATTGTAACTCACTTTCACGCCAACGCTCCAGCAATCTGTACACTGTCCGAAGGAACGCCATTGGACACCCACACGTCTCTATGGCAACCGTTGCTATAGCACCACGCATAGTCATACACACCCTTGACCTCCTGCTTGACCTCGTCCTTGTCCTGTCGCCGGCTGACCTTGGCCCATCTGACCCACAGTCGGCAGCCACTGCGCATGACACGCTCCAGCTGCGCGCGCACAGACTGCGAGGCCATCAGACGAGAGAGCGAGAGGCGATTGGCTGAGGAGGCAGGCAGCACGCGGCACCACACCACGTGACGACGCGCCCCGGGACGGGTCTGAACAGCAGCCTCACACAGCACGCTGGCCTGACTCCTCTTGCCTGTAGCCACGCCCCCCAGCACCGCCCCACCCCGAGCGCGTGCAGCCCCCCGCAGGAAGCGCCGCCATTGGCCGCTACTCACTTCCGCTTCCGCCGGAACCACCGCCAGTTTCCACGGAGACCAACACAGGCGGTTGAAACGGAAGTTGGTTTCGGGCACCTTCTCACGGTTCAGCTTACGGGTGATGGTCCTGGGCTTGGTGAATCGCTTGCTGCCGGGTTTGGCGGCGGTGGTCCTGGCGGCACGGGCGACCAGTTTCTTGGCGGCTGACACGGCCTTGCTCTTCTTGCCCGTCTTGCTGATGGAGGCAGCCTTGGTCAATGACGCAGCCTTGGTCAGCTTAACCAGTGAAGCAGCCTTGGTTGGCCTGGCAGTAGTGGTAGCAGCGGAGGCAGCAGCGGAGGAGTCAGCACGTCTAAGGACACCGAACACACCTTCCAGGTCCTTGTGCAGAGCCATCCGTCCCTCGCGAGCGCGCACCTCCGCCTCGTAGTTCTGGAACATTGGAAACTTAAGTAAGAAACGCTAAATATTCGATGGGAAAGTTAAGAGGACGCTTGTCATTTACATTTAACCGTCTCACACTTATCCGGTCATGAAGTTAAATAACATTTAAGTTTGGAGGCAAGTGAACAAAATAACTGATTTACTTCAAAATGACTGAAATTGCGTAATTACAACATTCCTCTCACCTGTAAAAACTCTGCTCCTTTTTCGCGGTAGCAGATGGCCATGATGACGTCACACAGCGTCCCGAACTCGGACAGGTTGAGATGCTGACCATCGGTTATTTCCGTCATTGTTCGGAAGAACTTGGTGGATTTGTCACTGTTATTTACTTGCACCCCGTAAATTCTCACACCCTGCACAAAAGCAAGAGAAAATTTTAAAACAAACAAACAAATAGGCTAAAACAAACAAAAACACCTTTAAGTTACAAATATTTCTAAGCATTTAGACAGCTCTATACTAAGGCGATAAGTCTCTTTAAAATGTGTATAAGCAAACAAACTGCAGCAGATATACGTGAAGAAAATTGGACTGATATCAGCAGAAAAACTCCCGTAAAAGTTGTGACGAATTTTTGCATTCAGTTTTGTATAATTTTTGATGTTCATGTCACAGCTTCATCGGAAGACATGCGTTTAACGTTTGTTAGTGCAGACAAGAAGAGGCTAGGTGACATCAGAACCCACGTCAGAAAGGTGCGGAGCTGGACTCACCATTTTCTGCAGCAGACGCGTCTCCTCCTTCCAGTCAATATTGTCCTTGTTTTGCTTGTCGTTGGGCGGGTGGGGAAAGGCGTCACCAATGACAACCAGAACCCTCTGGGAGCCCGCGCTCCAGGTCAGGTCCCTACGGACCAGCCTGAGCATCACCTCGTAGGCCTCGGGCTCGTCCCCGCCGAAGGTGGTTTCGACCTTGTTGACGAAGTCCACCAGCCTGGGCAGGTCGTCCGTGAAGTCCAGGTGCTTGGTCAGGTAGGGCTTGCGCTCGTCGCAGTAGTCACCATGGGCAACGACGGCGGTGGTGACGGCGGGGAGGTCGGTCTGCAGTCGCTGTAGCATGTCGGACAGACGACCTCTGACCTCGGTGAGCGCGCTGCTCATGGAGCCCGTCGTGTCGAAGGAGAAGACAACTTGCAGCGGGCCGTTGGGCAGCATGGCGGACGACATCTTGTCTTTGTCTTGTTTTCTGTGTCGATGGAAAAAGGATGTGTTAGTAACAGGGAAGAGAGTAAAAAGTATTTTCAAGATAATATGTATAAAGGAAAAGAGACAGCTTCATTTATCACCCCAGGGAGACACGGGCTAGTTTTCTTTTCTGCGTTTAATCATGTAAGAATACGAAATGCTGGTCACAGAAATAGTTGTAAACAGAAGACAATTGCCCATGCATGTTATGTTTCGTGAGATTATAGTTTCCAGGAAAGGTCTGTTTATGCTTTCATATGTTTAACACGTATCTTGCCTTTGACCTGATTAAATGCATAATTATTTTCTTGAAAAAAAACACCGATACAGGGAGATATTAACACGAATGAACCTGATGCCTCCCATAATTAATAGATGTCAGCAGTAATGTCCCCGCGCACGTCGCGTAATGATAAGCAGACTAAAAAAATGTTGGAATCGGTTTTACTGCTTGAGGCCAACAGTTTCAAGTTAGAATTGAAATGTATCTGCTTAGCTTTTGTTCGGAGCTGTTTCTCAGCAGTTGTTATTAACTGTGTAAAGGTTACTCGATTAAGATACTGATTTATAAAACTCTAACTCAAGAATACTACGCCAAGTTGGAGGGAGATACAGCTAAAGAACTTACATGTAACTTTGATAATCAAAAAAGTAATGGAGGTTTGTTCAAGTCAGTCGAGGAAAAACGTTTTCTCTCTGTGTTTGTGGTGGGCTGTACTGAACTGGGCACGAATGTTCTGAATGGCGAGTTAGAGTTGCGCCCAGCATTATAAGCACATCGAACATCAGCTTCGCGGAGCTGGCACAAGCAGAGCGCAGGCTCGCGAGGCGTTCTGCTTCGCGGAGTTTTGTTCCACAAACAGCCGTCGCGGAGCTGGCACAGGTTGCGAGCTGTTTAGCTTCGCGGAGTTCTGTGTCACTGTGACAAATCGCCGTCTGTGGCAAGGTCGCCGTTCTGCAAAACTCTACAGTCTACAGGTCTACCAAAACAATGTGTCATATCTGTCTCTGAAGCGCTCGAGAAGATGAGTAGCTTTGATGAAAAGATAACTTGTTTAGTGACGATCCTTCTCTCATAATAAATATGCGCACTATAAGCTTGAAGTTCTCTTCTTTTTATATTTAGTCAAGTTTTGTTTATATTTAGTCAAGTTTTGACTAAATATTTTAACATCGAGGGGGAATCGAAACGAGGGTCGTGGTGTATGTGCGTGTGTGTGTGTGTCTGTGTGTGTGTGTGTGTAGAGCGATTCAGACTAAACTACTGGACCGATCTTTATGAAATTTGACATGAGAGTTCCTGGGTATGAAATCCCCGAACGTTTTTTTCATTTTTTTGATAAATGTCTTTGATGACGTCATATCCGGCTTTTCGTGAAAGTTGAGGCGGCACTGTCACGCCCTCATTTTTCAACCAAATTGGTTGAAATTTTGGTCAAGTACTCTTCGACGAAGCCCGGGGTTCGGTATTGCATTTCAGCTTGGTGGCTTAAAAATTAATTAATGACTTTGGTCATTAAAAATCTGAAAATTGTAAAAAAAAACAAAAAATTTATAAAACGATCCAAATTTACGTTTATCTTATTTTCCATCATTTGCTGATTCCAAAAACATATAAATATGTTATATTCGGATTAAAAACAAGCTCTGAAAATTAAATATATAAAAATTATTATCAAATTTTTTTTTTCGAAATCAATTTAAAAACACTTTCATCTTATTCCTTGTCGGTTCCTGATTCCAAAATTATATAGATATGATATGTTTGGATTAAAAACACGCTCAGAAAGTTAAAACGAAGAGAGGTACAGAAAAGCGTGCTATGCAGCATAGCGTAACCACTACCCCGCTCTTCTTGTCAATTTCACTGCCTATGCCGTGAGCGGTGGACTACGAGTATACGGTCTTGCTGCGTTGCATTGCGTTCAGTTTCATTCTGTAAGTTCGACAGCTACTTGACTAAATATTGTATTTTCGCCTTACGCGACTTGTTGATTAACTACTAAGTCAAGGACTACTACAGTATATGTACAAGAAGCGCATGACAACCAAGCTGGTTAGAGATTACTGTCGCCAGTTTCCTACACCCGCAAAGTGAATAGATTACAACCAAAAAGCAGATTTAGTCAGCTGCTGCGAGTAAAAATCTACATGATTTGGCAGCTAACGAAGACACTCACTGCGAAAAGTTTGTTGTTAGACTGAAGTGGCAAGTGTACTATAAGAGTTAATCATTTTACACCTAAAGTATAATTTTTGTCTGGGGCCTGTAGCTTATCCTACATACGTGAGAGAGATACCCGTGAGATAAAAATCGTTCAAATCACACGTGTGTATATCATGTAAATGAGGTCAACCGGAAGGTCATGCTATGTAAATTAGTAATTACATATTCATGAAGAACTACTTTTGCAACAAAATGGCAACTGCCACGAAACCGATTTGTCATCACTGAAAGAATTTTTTAGTGATGAGCTGTTCGAAGACATGTTTGGTGATGACGCGAATGACGAAGTCGATGAAGAAAAAAGCGAGTCAAGCGAGTCATCCATGATTTATGATTTTTCTCCAATAGACTCATTCGTTCAGACAAACAAGAACAAGAACACTCTCCGAAAAACGGTTTACGATATACGTCGCCTATCGACGTTTATGGCGAAACACGGGGACAAAAGAAACATTAGCACCATCCAACCACAAAAATTATGCAAAATTCTCTGCTCTCTTTCCATGAGTTTGAAAAAACCGGATGGCAAAGAGTATGAACCATCCCCACGCTGAGCGGCCTTCTCAGCAGCATCCATCGACAGTTGAAGTCTAAAAAGTACTGTGCACCCGTTATAGACGGCCCCGAATTTGCACTTGTAACTGAGAGAAGTCGTGAAGACAAAGCAGAAGATTGTTAAACAGGGAGGTTGTGGCAACTTACCTAACAGGGCTCAACCGCTGAAAGATGAAGATGTTGACAAGCTGTGGCAGACAAAACAGCTCGGAGTCGCAGATCCAGAAGTAATCCTGAATACTCTGTGGTGGCAAAACACAGTCAACTTTGGTCTGCGCAGCGTGACACCTCACAGGCACATGCAGTGGGGAGACGTGTCCTTGCATGAAGACAATCCAAAACATGCCAGGGCGACATGTGAAGAAAAGCTGGGATCATCAACCCGAGGTAGATCTACACCAACCACTCTGCACGCAAGTTCCTAGTGCAGAAACTTTCCGAGAATAACGTTCCTCTGACCAAAATAATGCAGCTATCTGGGCACAACAACGTTAAGCAGCATTTCCCAAGAGGAACACCGTGGCTTCAGTCTGATGCTAAACGGCACTGCACCGGTCTCGGAGCTGTCGCCAGTGTCGGCAGACGACACATTGGATTCGCACGGCCACTTCAACTCCAGCCGTCTCCACTGCCACTGCCACAATCACATCCCAGCAAACGCTAACAACACTGTTTGCAAGGCCTGTGCACGTTGGTACCATCAACATCAACCAATATTTGTCCAGTCACCAAACCGAGAAGTGACCATATGAAAGCTGGCTCGCCTGGCTCCGACTTGACTGTCATCCTATCGCGGAAGGATATGCTTTGCTGTTGTTGTTCCTTTTGGTTTCTTTTATCCTGTGGCCACTGCTTTTCTTTTTATCTGGTATATTTTGAAGTGACCATCATTTCGTTGTTCGAATTTATTTAATCAATGTTCAATATTAAACTTAACAGTGTTAACAAAGGCGAACTACTTTGTCCTAGTTTGAGAGTGTGTGTCATGGCGGAGGAATGAATGTCAAATTGAGTAAAGTGGTTTGAAGTTCCAAAGCGGGTTGATCCAAAGGCATCGCTGTCGGTGACTTTTAGTTAGATCTGGCACAGAAGTATATAATGTAGGATAAACAGAATACTACATGGCTTGCTGTGTCGTACCAGATTTACACTCGTTGCTTTTTCAAATAGTGAACAGCTCGCTTTCGCTCGCAGTTCACTATTTAAAAAAACAACTCGTGTAAATCTGGTACGACACAGCAAGCCATGTAGTATTCTCTATTTACACTATTGCGACGTGAGAAACTCCGCGAAGCACTGATAAGGGTTTTTTTTCGACCTGATCACAGCACTCCTGTCTTTTTCTCTGTGTTTCGATTTTTCTCGGGTTGAGAAGCATTTAGATACCTCAACACCTGCGATAAGTATCTTTAAAATGTGTATAAGCAAACAAACTGCATGTTTCTGTCTCTTACAGAGAGAGAGAGAGAGAGAGAGAGAGAGAGAGAGAGACAGAGACAGAGACAGAGACACAGAGACAGAGACAGAGACAAAGAGAGAATGTGTGTGTGTATGTGTGTATGTGTGTGTGTGCGTGTGCGCGTGTGTGTATGTGTGTGTGTGTGTGCGTGTGCGCGTGTGTGTATGTGTGTGTTTGTGTGTGTGTGTGTGTGTGTGTGTGTGCCGGTCACTGTGTGTGTGTGTGTGTGTTTGTGTGTGTGTGTGTGTTTGTGTGTGTGTGTGTCAGTGTGACAAATGTGTAGCCTACGAGCGCTCGTTGGAGTATGTGCTCAAGTTGTGACTGTGTGTGAGTGTGAATGTGTGTATATATATATAGATATATATATATGTGTGCCAGTGTGTGTGTGTGTGTTTGTGTGTGTGTGTTTGTGTGTAGGTGTGAGTGTGTGTGAGTGTGTGTGTGCGTGTGTGTGTGTGCGTGTGTGTGTGCGTGTGTGTGTGTGTGTCTGCACCCATTGTTTCCTCTTTGTTAGTCTCAAACACGACACAGAGTTAATTGTGCAGAACGTTTTTACTCAAAGCACAATTCAAAATCAGTCATTGGTAGTAGTGTCTTGACGCTCCAAAAATGAATCCTTTCGATTTTTCCCCCATGTATTTAATTCTCTTTGATTCAGATGTCTGGATGTCTGTCTCACTTGATCAAAGTTAGTAAATGGAGGCTAATACCCGCCCCCCCCCCCCCTACCCTCCTTACCCCCTCTCACCCCCCCCCCTCCAACCTCAAGCTGTCTCCATCTCCGAGTATATCTATCAATCAATCAATATGAGGTTTATATCGCGCGTATTCCGTGGGTACAGTTCTAAGCGCAGGGATTTTATTTTTTAAATTTTTTTATGCAATTTATATCGCGCACATATTCAAGGCGCAGGGATTTATTTATGCCGTGTGAGATGGAATTTTTTTACACAATACATCACGCATCCACATCGGCCAGCAGATCGCAGCCATTTCGGCGCATATCCTACTTTTCACGGCCTATTATTCCAAGTCACACGGGTATTTTGGTGGACATTTTTATCTATGCCTGTACAATTTTGCCAGGAAAGACCCTTTTGTCAATCGTGCCGGGACCCCAATGTAGTGTACACGAAGGGACCTCGGTTTTTCGTCTCATCCGAAAGACTAGGACTTGAACCCACCACCTAGGTTAGCCCGGCGGAAAGGGGGGAGAAAATTGCTAACGCCCTGACCCAGGGTCGAACTCGCAACCTCTCGCTTCCGCCGAGCGCAAGTGCGTTACCACTCGGCCACCCAGTCCACAGTTTCAGTTTCCAACTCGAGAAATGATAATGTGTGAAACGTTTAATTCAAAATACAATGCAAATTCTAGTTGTGGCTTGAGTTTTGAATTAAACGATCACAAATTTCATTTTTCGTGAGTACTTTATCACATAACGAATTAGCTGTCAATCTGTCTTGAATGTCTGCCTGTCTGTCTCGTTTAATCAAAAAATGTGAATACGGAGACAGAAACATCTTTAGTTCGTTTTACTTCGAGTTCTGTGCGGCAGAAGTGACACCCAGGGCCGGACCGGGCCAAGTTCGTTTGAGGAGGGGAGGGGGGGGGGGGTTCCAACTGAAGGCAGGGGTCCAGGGGCCGCCGAGGCCCCGGTGGGGTGCAGGGGCAACGCCCCACTGGGGTGTCTGGGGGGCAAAGCCTCCCAGAAGCTGAGACAATTTTGCATTTGTGAGGTAATTTTTTGGTCTTTCCTTGCAACTGGGAATCAAAATTACACATTTTCAACAGTAACAAAATACTTCAGATATTCATTTACCATAGTGGTTCAGTGGAATAATCCCAAAGACATATATATGCCTAGTAAATAAGTCTGACATATTTTTTTTCTTTTCTCTGAGAGGTACATCGGATGGCCAGGGGGGGGGGGGGTTTTCCGGTACCCAGGAACCCCCCCCCCCCCCCCCAGATCCGGCCCCGACACCTTCATAATCCGGCAGTCTATCCCCATCCCCTAGCTGTCGACACTCCTGTTTGGTCTTGAGTGTGGTGTACAGATACCTTCCCTCCTGTGTCGTCACCAAGCACCCGCCCAGGCTTTTACACGGTATAAAACACATCTCTCCACTTGGACTCATGCCTATACAACATTCCAGCCCCACAATTCCAAGCTACAAATAATTACACACACAAGAAGGATGTAAGCGATAATCCAAGAGATAAAATGTATGTCTGGTAGTGAAGCATTGCGTGCGTATTCAGTGAGCTTGCGCATGCGCGTTCTTCTATTCCTTGACGTAAACGTCCTGTCATGTTGAGGTTAAATCTGTATTAAAACTAAACTGCCCGTGACTTAAAATCTGACTTTTTCTGAATGCGTGCACGTGTGTGTGTGTGTGTGTGTGTGTGTGTGGGTGCGTGCGTACGTGCGTATATCAGTGTGTGTGTGTGTGTTTGTGTGTGTGTTTGTGTGTGTGTGTGTGTGCGTGTGTGTGTGTTTGTGCGACTGAGCGTGCGTGTGTGCGTGCGTGTGTGTGAGCGTGCGTGCGTGCACCCACACTCTCTGTCTCCCTCTCCCTCTCTCTCTCTCTCTCTCTCTCTCTCTCTCTTTTTTTTCTCTCCTTCTCTATCTCTCTTGCTCCTTTTCAGTTTCACATAAATGTATCACCACAATGGAATTAATTCTGAAAAATGTGTTATTTATTAACATAAACATTACAACACACAAAAGTAAGAATAATGAAACAAGAACACACACACACACACACAGACAGACACACACACACACACACACACACACACACACACACACACACACACACGCGGACGCACGGAAGCACGGACACACGCACGAATGCACCCTTGCACGCACGCGCGCGCACACATGGCTTTTGGTGGATTCGCACGCGTGCGTGTACGCACACACGCAAATATACAGTCAACAAAACCACAATCATCTCCTGAGATGACTGCTCCTGTGTGGTGATAGCGTGCGAAATTGTCCGTATTAGCAAACTGCCTTGGAGTCAAAAATATTCTTTTAGACCCATTCATACGTCATTCTTTCGCCTGGTCATGTCCATACAAGTCGCAAATTTGGATATGGAAAATCTTGCAAGCTGACCCATACAATTGTCTCGCAAAGAGCTCCACTCCAGATCACCAGAAAGTCTTTTGTTACTCACCGGGGATGCAGTCCACATTGCTACACCAATTGTTCAGTTCATCAGGTACATCCTTTCTTTCAGGTTTACACCCGAGGTCAATCCATCTTTACCCCGTGTGAATGACGCCATTGGGCACCCACACGTCTTTGTGACAACCGTTGCTATAGCACCACGCGTAGTCATAACTGTTTTTGCCGCTGCTCACGTCTGCTTCATCGGACCCACTGCCTCTGTGATGACGGCCTGACGTTGGGTATGTCAGTGTTCATATGAGCAACCTGTTTAGTGTCAAGACATGTTTCGATACTCAAGGGATATTTCATTTGCATTTTTCTTTGCAATTCCTGTAACATTTACAAAACTGGATAGAGCCAAATGTTGCACGTTGCTCCATTCCATTGTCATAGATTTACAACCGTCACCCGTCTGCAATGTTTTTCTGCATCCCTTTCAGAGCAGCGATATGTCCACAACGTTTCACCAATTGTTCTGTTCGTCAGCTGCGTTCTGTATTTACGCCAGTGCTCCTGCTATCTGCACCCTGTGTGAAGCAACACCATTATTGCACACCCACACATCTCTGTGACAACCGTTGCTATGGCACCACGCGTAGTCATACACGCCCTTGACCTCCTGCTTGACCTCGTCCTTGTCCTGTCGCCGGGTGACCTTGGCCCATCTGACCCAAAGTCGGCAGCCACTGCGCATGACACGCTCCAGCTGCGCGCGCACAGACTGCGAGGCCATCAGACGAGAGAGCGAGAGGCGATTGGCTGAGGAGGCGGGCAGCACGCGGCACCACACCACGTGACGACGCGCCCCGGGACGGGTCTGTACAGCAGCCTCACACAGCACGCTGGCCTGACTCCTCTTGCCTGTAGCCACGCCCCCCAGCTCCGGTCCGCCCCGAGCGCGTGCAGCTCCCCGCAGGAAGCGCCGCCATTGGCCGCTACTCACTTCCGCTTCCGCCGGAACCACCGCCAGTTTCCAAGGAGACCAGCACAGGCGGTTGAAACGGAAGTTGGTTTCGGGCACCTTCTCACGGTTCAGCTTACGGGTGATGGTACTGGGCTTTGTGAGCCGCTTGCTGTCGGATTGGGCGGCGGTGGTCCTGGCGGCACGGGCAACCAGTTTCTTGGCGGCTGTCACGGGCTTGCTCTTCTTGCCCGTCTTGCTGATAGAGGTAGCCTTGGTCAATGACGCAGCCTTGGTCAGCTTGACCAGTCGAACAGCCTTGGTTGGTCTGTCAGTAGTGGTAGTAGCGGAGGCAGCAGCGGAGGAGTCAGCACGTCTGAGGACACCGAACACACCTTCCAGGTCCTTGTGCAGAGCCATCCGTCCCTCGCGGGCACGCACCTCCGCCTCGTAGTTCTGGAACATTGGAAACTTAAGTAAGACACTCTAAATATTCGAAGGGAAAGTTAAGAGGACGCTTGTCATTTACATTTAACCGTCTTACGCTTATCTGGTTATGAAGTTAGATAGCATTTAAGTTTGGGGGCAAGTGAACAAAAAAAGCCTCATGAGAACGATGTACTTTTAAACATGTTTGACAGCATTGGAACAAATTACGTTTATCCAGTATAAAAAATGATCTACTTCAAAATTGCTGAATTTGCGTAATTACAACATTCCTCTCACCTGTAGAAACTCTGCTCCTTTTTCGCGGTAGCAGATGGCCATGATGACGTCACACAGCGTCCCGAACTCGGACAGGTTGAGATGCTGACCATCGGTTATTTCCGTCATTGTTCGGAAGAACTTGGTGGATTTGTCACTGTTATTTACTTGCACCCCGTAAATTCTCACACCCTGCACAAAAGCAAAAGAAAATTTTAAAACAAACAAACAAATAGGCTAAAACAAACAAAAACACCTTTAAGTTACAAATATTTAGACAGCTCTATACTAAGGCGATAAGTCTCTTTAAAATGTGTATAAGCAAACAAACTGCAGCAGATATACGTGAAGAAAATTGGACTGATATCAGCAGAAAAACTCCCGTAAAAGTTGTGACGAATTTTTGCATTCAGTTTTGTATAATTTTTGATGTTCATGTCACAGCTTCATCGGAAGACATGCGTTTAACGTTTGTTAGTGCAGACAAGAAGAGGCTAGGTGACATCAGAACCCACGTCAGAAAGGTGCGGAGCTGGACTCACCATTTTCTGCAGCAGACGCGTCTCCTCCTTCCAGTCAATATTGTCCTTGTTTTGCTTGTCGTTGGGCGGGTGGGGAAAGGCGTCACCAATGACAACCAGAACCCTCTGGGAGCCCGCGCTCCAGGTCAGGTCCCTACGGACCAGCCTGAGCATCACCTCGTAGGCCTCGGGCTCGTCCCCGCCGAAGGTGGTTTCGACCTTGTTGACGAAGTCCACCAGCCTGGGCAGGTCGTCCGTGAAGTCCAGGTGCTTGGTCAGGTAGGGCTTGCGCTCGTCGCAGTAGTCACCATGGGCAACGACGGCGGTGGTGACGGCGGGGAGGTCGGTCTGCAGTCGCTGTAGCATGTCGGACAGACGACCTCTGACCTCGGTGAGCGCACTGCTCATGGAGCCCGTCGTGTCGAAGGAGAAGACAACTTGCAGCGGGCCGTTGGGCAGCATGGCGGACGACATATTTGGATTGTTTTCCCTGTTGATGAAACGGTTGTATTAAGTTTGTTTCAACACATAGTCAAGATAAGATATTCAGCTTAGAATCTGATAAAGCAATACAGTTTACATTAGAAGAATGTATTATAGGAAGTAAAAGAAAAAAGTTAATTTATAAAAAAAAAAACAGTGAAGAAAGGAAAGAAAGGCAGGAAGGAAGGAACTTGAAAGACCTTACAGAAAAGCGAAGCGGGTAATACTTTTATCATACACACTATTAGATTTACTGTACTGCCGGTGTTTGATTTTGTTGCAGAGCTTGTGTGGTTTCTTTTCCCCTTTGTTTCTTTCTTTCTTTGTCGATGTGTTATTCCTCATTTCTCTTATATGGTTGTTTTATAAGTGTACAGTCAACATCGGCCAAATATTAGCTTTGACTCAAGTTAAACAAGAAAGACAGCAGTGTAGACTACTCATGTGTACCTGATAAAACCGTAGATAAATTGTGTTGCGAAGAATCAGTAGTAGAAGCTAGTCAGGTAAATCTTTCAGCAGGATTCTGTTCTCAGTCTTAGCAGGGAACGATCGGGTATCAGACAGCAGTTTTAGTTTGGAAGTTCAGAGACTCAGAGGATTGAATGGCGAACGAAGAGTCGCACCGAGTAATATACGCGACGAGCTTTGCTTCGCGGAGCAGCTAGCGCAAACAAGGACTTCGACCAGTCGAGCTCGTCGTTCATGCTTCGCGGAGTGGCAAGCCTAAAATAGTTGCCTGAACCAGGGCAAGGTCGTTTGTCCACACACTACAGGTTCGCTAAAGTTGGTTGTCAGATGAATGGTGAAGGTAAATTGCGTTTGTTAATAGTGGATAACGAAGTCGATTTAAGGGCCGAGCGTTCATGTGCTAGTCGAGGCAGAGGATCGAGGAGAGAGAGAGAGAGAGAGAGAGAGAGAGAGAGAGAGAGAGAGAGAGAGAGAGAGAGAGAGAGAGAGAGAGAGAGATTGTGTTTGTTCCGCCTCAACTTTTACAAAAAGCCGGATATGACGTCATCAAAGACATTTATCGAAAAAAAGAAAAAACGTCCGGGGATATCATTCCCAGGAACTCTCATGTCAAATTTCATAAAGATCGGTCCAGTAGTTTACTCTGAATCGCTCTAAACACACACACACGCACACACACACACATACACCACGACCCTCGTCTCGATTCCCCCCTCTATGTTAAAAAATTTAGTCATAACTTGACTAAATGTAAAAACGTAGCAAAAGCGGCTTACTAGTGTTTGAAAACAGCATGGTCTCTGCGTAAAGTACTGTAACCTGGAATAACAACATCAGAATCCGAGATCTGAGGTGTTAATCTTGATTCTGTGATCCCAAAAACTGTGAAAACTTGTACCAGTATTTAACAGCATTGTAGAGATATCATTGATTTTATTTATAGCACGGTTAATGTTCAGGTGCCCAACACGGAGACTCTGTTTTGTTGGCCATGCAGTAGGAGAGAGAGAGAGAGAGAGAGAGAGAGAGAGAGAGAGAGAGAGAGAGAGAGCATGTCAGCCTGTGTGTCACCAGATACCTGGCAAGATAGTTGTCTATCGTAGTGAATGTAGATTGAATGTGTGTCATCGCGTGTGATGATTATCAGCCACCAACGTATAAAAATTGGCCTTAACACACGATATTGCCAAGTCTGGTTTAGCTGATAATAATCATGTACCTCTAGACTGGACACGTTCGTCGTGCTATCGATTGTTCAGTTTCCTCGCACCAAACTGCTCTCCGCGAAGCAGACATTACTTCACTGAAGGCTATTCATGGAACTCTCTCTTTTTGCGTGCGTGCGGTGAATGTCAAAGCAGCACCGCCCTGATGTCATGGCCCTTCGTGGTCGGCTGGGCGTTAAACAAACAAACAAAAGAAAAAACACGATACAAGTGGCGAAAAAAAACCCAACTCTCTGCACTGAACCGCACCAACGAGTTTAAAGAATGGATGCCTTCAGCAAGGTTAAGAACTCAGTATACACCGCGATACATCTGTCAAAGTGTTTACAAGGGATAGAAACAACCTTCCAGTTGGATACAATCTTGAAATAAATAGCCTGGCAGCTTCGAGTTCCTGTATAGAAGTTGTATTTTCTTATGAATCAATTTCGCAGATTGACTTAGAAAACAATTAGCTATCATATATATAGCAATTTTTGTGTGATAAAACCTTTGGCTGTGGACAGAAACGAGTCCGTTTTAGGCGGCAAATTTAGAGTGAACGCTGCCAAAAGTGAGAAAAAAAAGAGAAAAAGCCTAACGGTTTTGAGGTTTGTGTGTCTGCAACGGCTGTTTTGACATGTGCAAGTTATCCAGAGAGGGTGAATACAGCGAATGAAATTGTTTTGAACGCTCTAGCGCCGCCAATTTGTCAGAACTGGAGGTGGTCCATATTAGGAGCCGGTCCATATTAGGAGCCCTTCCCCTATATATCATTCCAAATTTGAAGACAACAGACCCATAAACACAGGAGTTATAACGGTCAAAAGTGTAACGGATAGACGGACGAACAGACTGACTGACTGACGGACGGACGGACGAAAACACGGCCCTACAATATTAATTTGATGTAACACGCACTGAACATTTAACAGGGAAAAAAAATCATTGAATCAACCATATTTTTTCATTCGCAACGGGTGTCATCTTGAACTTTAGCGTGTTAAATTCATAGCTCAGAATCCAGTGACATTCCGAGTTTACTTATTTTTGATACAAGTCCATGTAAGCAAGCCAAAGAACATTTGTCGTGAAATTAATTGACGGATTTAGCTCCAAACTTAAGCATAATTAATTAATTTGGTTGCTCAATCGACGAAAATGCATCGAAAATGGCGTACGTTGTGAACCATGGGACATCATTTACACGAAAGAGTTGTCTCCCTTGTCCACTCACACGGATTATACGTTAATTGGATCTGTGATCCAAACATGGCTTTTGGTCAATCGAGATGGCAGTTTATTCCACGAGCCCGTAGGGCGAGTGGAATAAACTGCCATCGAGATTGACCAAAAGGCATGTTTGGATCACAGATCCAACTATATCTCGAGATTCACTGGTCTTAGGGTTTTTGTTTTCAAAGAAGAAAGAAACTTGCTTGAACACGGACCACTTCCGAACGTGACGTGTTTCAGAACTTCTTCTGGACAACTCGGATGGTCTTCTGCGTAGTGGTTGGCACGAGATTCTTTTTCTTCTTCGACAGTTCATCCTCCGATACTGTAGCAAAACGTGTCATCTTTTTTTGACTTTCGAGTATGCGGACGACTGAACTTGACCGCTAAAAAGTAGTCCTTTCGGTATTATTACGCCGAGTCAGTCTGAACATGATGTCTGAACATTGTTTGTAGGCAGGATCTAGGTGAAAGCAAAGATCTTGTAGGCTACGCAGCATACAAGATCTTT
This sequence comes from Littorina saxatilis, assembly GCF_037325665.1. Classification (NCBI taxonomy): domain Eukaryota; kingdom Metazoa; phylum Mollusca; class Gastropoda; order Littorinimorpha; family Littorinidae; genus Littorina; species Littorina saxatilis. The sequence continues at coordinate 49,032,034 of NC_090250.1, read as the reverse complement.
GGTGAAAGCGAGGCTGTTCTTATCTCTGTGTACAGTCGAGAGAGACTGAGAAATACATGTCGAGACATAATTTCTTCTTTGACCCATGTAAACCACAGCTGTGATGTAAACGAAATCGGAAATGCAGTCGTAGAGTTCATTCCGTAACTTCAAAGGGATCTAAAATGACTTGTTATGATTACAAGTGCAGGTTCTGCAAATTTGGAGACTTAAATGCCTCTGAATTATGAGCTATGAATTTAACACGCTAAAGTTCAAGATAATGTTTATCTTTCTTTGTTCCAAAATTCAACATGGGGTTAGGGTTACGCTGACACCATTTCATTTCTTTCGATCACTGTTTACTTTTTCTTCGCCCTCCAACCGGAAGTGTTATTTTTAGCAGGGGAGATCACTCTGCTGCGGCTTCGGACCATAAAGTGGCGTCGAAAAACGAGTTGGAAAATAGATCGATCATCGTAAATAAAAAAGAAGAAGCAGCTTCGAGAAAGTTTTCTGTTTTTTTTTTTGATCGATCACATTTGATGGCTGACTCGTACTCATATGTAAAGGGTGGCAAGCTTACTCTGAAAGGCAGTAAGCATAAAAAGTGAGTCTCCCTTTCCTGTAGACATCTTTTGTCTTGACTGGACGTCTCTCTCTCTCTCTCTCTCCCCCTCTCTCTCCCCCTATTCTATATTTCTAGTCCCCCCGCCCCTCTTTCTTTAATATAATTATACATGTTCAATGTTAATATTATATAAGATTATCTTTACTCAAAACAAGGACAAATTAAGACAGCACAATTAATTCAACACATGCCTTAAATTAATTCAAATGTCAAATAAATGAAATATATGTGTCTGTGAGTGTGAAGGCTTCTTTAATTTGGACAACATATAGATCTAAGTCTCACCATGTGTCAATGTACCACCAGCAGTCAGGTCGGTTTTCAGAGTACAGATTAAATATGACAAGAGATGTAAAATGATGACAGTAATTGATATCATTCACTTAGTAAAGTGGTGATTGCAGGTTGAAGAAGCACAAGCACAAGAAAAGGAAACATGAGGAGAGCAGCCTGGCTGAGTCTTCCACTTCTGCCCACGACAAGGAAGACACACAAGCACATGGTAAGAAGAAAAATGTGTTGTTTGTTTGTTTGTTTATAATCAACTATTCAGTTTAAAACTAACAATAGACAGCTTCTGTTCATTGTTCAGTTCATGGCTTCTGTCTTGGATAATTTAAAAAGGATGTGGCAATGATTTAATTAAGAGGGTACACTTGAGTTAATGCAGACAAAAAGCAAAACTGTTGAGTTATTGGAGTGTTTAATCATTCAATGATTCATAGGCAAACCAAAACATTCCATGATTCACTAGAACGTCAACCTATAGAACTTTATGCCCACAGTTAAGTTTTCAACCACAAAATGACTTTAGTCTTCACCTTTTGATCATTTTCAAGCAGAATATGGTACATGTAATGTATGTACATTTCTGTTTCAGGTGGCTGGTGGGAAATCAAGAACTTTGATGACATCACAGGAAATGTGGCATTCGAAATCGGCAGCAGCTGTTATATCAGTTCTTTAGATAATGGCCTCTTGGCCGTAGGGCCGCCAAGAGACCAAGGTAACATTATGCAGAGGAAAATTTCATTTGGAAAGAGGCATAGACATACACTCACAAACTTACTTGCACGAATACATGCATGCAAACACACACACACAAACACACACACACAAAGTTCAGTTAACTACTGGCTCAGAAAAAACATGAGCTCGATCACTGCTCGATTACCTGTTGAGCTGTAATGTTTCCTTTCTGTAAACTAGAGATAGTATTAGCTATTAATAATCCCAAAACATCAGAAATGAAATCTACACAGGGTCATACATACCGGTTTATATTGCATTTAATTGGTTTCACTCTGATCAATGTAACTCAGTCACTGTGTTTTAGACTTGGTCTGGCAGGTTGGTGTAAAAGAGCAACCAGTTTCTGTGAGGGATAGGATTGAGAATTGTAAAGAACTGCAGTGAGACCCCCCTTGTAGGACCCCTAATTTAAGACTCCCTCTCTTTTAAGAACATCTTTATGCTGATTTTCTGTTGTTAACTTCTGTAAATTTATCCTCAATTTAAGACTCCTTCTTTTAAAAGAACCGATTTTCTTCGCTTTAGAGAGGTTTTAAAAGGATCAGGGGGGGGGGGGGGGTTTCACTGTACCGCTTTGGAAAGTGGCTGAGGCCATCATGTATAGGTTAACATACCTCTCTGACCTGTTGTTCTAACTCGACAGGGGATCCCCCAGATCCGACAGAAGTGTTCACAGTGCTCAAGCTGGGCGAGACCAAGGTCGCCTTCAAGTCAGGCTATGACAAGTACCTCGGCGTCGACATGGAGAGACGTGTGGTCGGGCGGTCCGAGGCCATCGCCAACAGGGAGCAGTTTGAGCCCGTTTTTCAGGAGGTCTGTTTGAGAAGGAGTGTTGGTGACTGCATTATTGGGATATATATAGTGATGACAAAAAGAGACTCTAATCTGGTGATTGTTTTCCCCCGATATCGGCGTATGCTGCCTGAATGACGGGGGAAAATCGGTCATACACGTGAAAATCCACTCGTGCTAAATACATGAGTGAACGTGGGAGTCTAAGCCCATGAACAAAGAAGAAGAAGAAGAAGGTGATCGTTTCAAGAGTATCTGTCTGCGAATATCATCATGTGCTGGATACGAGTCAAAAATTTAGTTTTTCGTTTGACATGGAAAGAGTTGAAAAAAATTGTTGTTTTTTTTCAGGAGAGAAGATGAAACTTTTAAGTTAAGACCCTCCATTTGTTAGGCTTCCTCCCTGATCTCTGAAACTTTCTGTTCACAGGGTCTTGAAATTTACCTCAATAGTAATTCTCTCCCTTTAACTTTAAGACCTGATTTTCTGAGGTTTTTGTAGACCTAGAAAGGTGTGTGTGTGTGTGTGTGGGGGGGGGGGGGGGGGCCCAATGTACAATGAGCATGAAGTTGTGACTTGTTTCTGGTCTGTCAGGGCAAGATGGCGTTAAATGGCTGCAACAACTGTTTCATGTCAGTGAACGAGGAGGGAGACGTTGTGTGCATGTCGTCTACAGCTGGGGATGAACAGATGATTAAGGTTAGTTCAGCAGCAATGTTTTTCTGTGTGTTTGTGTGGGCTGCTATGTGTACACATTTGTATATATATGTGTATGCGTGTATTCTGGTACACACATTTGTGTGTACTGTGTGTTTGGTATGATATTTGTGTGGATTTGTGTACACTTGCACTTACACTTGTGTGTGTATTTGTGTTCATGTATGCAGGGTTTCATTTACTAGTGCGGGGCGGGGATGTAGCTCAGTCAGTAGCGCGCTGGATTTGTATCCAGTTGGCTGCTGTCAGCGTGAGTTCGTCTCCACGTTCGGCGAGAGATGTATTTTTCAGAGTCAACTTTATGTGCAGACTCTCCTCGGTGTCCGAACACCCCCGTGTGTACACGCAAGCACAAGACCAAGTGCGCACGAAAAAGATCCTGTAATCCATGTCAGAGTTCGGTGGGTTATAGAAACACGAAAATACCCAGCATGCTTCCTCCGAAAGCGGCGTATGGCTGCCTAAATGGCGGGGTAAAAACGGTCATACACGTAAAAGCCGTGGGAGTTTCAGCCCAAGAACGAACAAACAAAAAAACAAATTTACTAGTGTGCCCTGCGCCATTGGCGCATTAAATCTGAAAATGTCCCATCACAATTCCCTTCAGTGCGTCAAAGGGCACATTGAGATTATGTACCACTGCGCCACCAAATGTACACTTTACATCGGATTACACACACACACACACACACACACACACACACACACACACACACACACACCCACACACACACACACACACATACAAAGATAACACCATATAGCGGCTAATTCTCAGATGGCACCATATTGTATCGTTGGTCAAAACGCGTACAGGCCTCTTTGGCGCTTCTTGCCTTTGGTTGAGGGGAACAAATGTCCCATTGCCTTTTTCTCCCAGGCTAAACCCTGTGTATGTGTATGTTGTGCCATATATGTTGTGTGTTTGCACTCTTGTACAATTTAATTTATGTGAGTTTGAATCTTTTCACAAAAGATTATTGCTTCTGAACCTGATGATTCACTTTTGTAGGTTTGTTTATCATTCATATTGAGAATACGTTCCAGAGTTGGTTTTTTTTAAATATTGAACTGCGAGAGAAAGTGAGCTTTTCAATATTTGAAAACCCAAACGAGTGTAAATCTGGTACAACACAGCAAGCCATGTAGTATTCTGTTTATCCTACATACTGTACTTGCGTGCCTTCTGCTCCAAACATCCCAGAGTCGACGCGTCCAAATTGAAGACGCTTCTTATGGAACCTCAAACTCTTTTAAAGCCTCGTGCAATCTTTGACGCCAAAGCAAAGAGACGTCACTCTAAAAAGTATAGCATGACGTGTTAGTTCTATAAGTTCTTCCACCGGCACGGTTGGCTTAGTGGTAAGGCGTCCGCCCCGTGATCGGGAGGTCGTGGGTTCGAACCCCGGCCGGGTCATACCTAAGACTTTAAAATTGGCAATCTAGTGGCTGCTCCGCCTGGCGTCTGGCATTATGGGGTTTGTGCTAGGACTGGTTGGTCCGGTGTCAGAATAATGTGACTGGGTGAGACATGAAGCCTGTGCTGCGACTTCTGTCTTGTGTGTGGCGCACGTTATACGTTATATGTCAAAGCAGCACCGCCCCGATATGGCCCTTCGTGGTCGGCTGGGCATTAAGCAAACAAACCCCCCCCCCCCCCCCAAAAATATATATAAGTTCTTCCAAGGGAAACAGCAAGCGCTAAAGTGTTTCTAGAATGATGTTTGTCTCAGTGCCTTAATTTGACACGACCTCATTTACATGATAATATTAACGTGTGAATTGAACAATATTGTTATCTCATGGGTGGTCTCTCTCATGTATGTATGATAAATATTTTTATCCTACATACGTGAGAGAGACACCCGTGAGATAATAATCGTTCAAATCACACGTGTGTATATCATGTAAATGAGGTCATGTCAAGCAAGTCTGGCAGGGACCTGTTTTTCCACTGCTTATGGTGCCAAAGTCACGGAGGCAAACGTCATTATAGAAACAAAAATTGCGCTCGCTAATTACCCTCCATGAATCTTTAGAACTAACGTGTCACGCCACACTTTCAGGGTGACGTTTCTTTGCTTTGACGTAATTTTTATTTATTTTTTTTTCATTTTCATTACTTTATTGTCCCATCGCTGGGAAATTCGGGTCGCTTCCTCCCAGTGGAAAGCTAGCAGCAACGGAGTCGCGCTACCCAGGTGTCTGCGTGTTTAGGTGTATTCAGCCACCTGCACTTATGGCAGAATGACCAAGGTCTTTTACGTGCCATTGTGATGACACGGGGGTGGGACATGGCTTCCGTCTCTGGGTCTGCACATAAAGTTGACCCGTGTCCGTCCCGGCCCGAATTCGAACCTGCGACCTTCCGATCACAAGTCCAGTGCTCTACCATCTGAGCTACCTAGATTGCACGAGGCTTTAGAAGAGATCGAGGTTCCAAAACAAGCGTCTTCAATTTAGCTGCCTCGACTGCAGGACATTTTCAGTAAAATACATGTAAGTGCAGTATGTAGGATAAACAGAATACTACATGGCTTGCTGTTTCGTACCAGATTTACACTCATTGCTTTTTTCAAATAGTGAACAGCTCGCTTTCGCTCGCAGTTTAATATTTAAAATAAAAACTCGTGTAAATCTGGTACGACACAGCAAGCCATGTAGTATTCTCTATCACTCAGTGATAGAAAGTTCTTCTAAAGTTCGAGCCTCATGTTTTCCTTGGTTGTTGCAGCTACGTTCCAGTGCAGCCTTGGAGGAGGACCCACTGGAGAAAGTGCCAAAAGAAGAGCGAGGCACAGTCAAAGACTCGGAAATTAACTATGTGTAAGTGCATGCTTATTTACAAAGGACATTTTGAGTGTATAATGTGTTCGTAAGACATTTTCTTCATGTTAATTTGCATTACAAACTGATCTGGCCCGCGTGTGTAATCATAAGGTCTACTAGCACCTTGGTAATTATTGTACACATTAAATCTGCTACCATGTGCTGCCCATTCTACTTACCACAACATGTTTCTTTGACCAAGTGCTGAAATTGAGGCTGTATGAACGGAAACATCTGGTGCACGAACCATATAGCCGGAATAAGTTGACACACCGTGGATATGAGTCCAAAGGGGAATGATGCTCTTATTTTGTGTGAAAACTTGGACAAATCTTAAAAGATTGTTTACGTCCAAAGGATCGAAGGTGCCAATTAATAAAATGATGTGATACTGTTTGCAGGAAGAAATTCCAAAGCTTTCAGGATCGGCGTCTGCGGGTCAACCAAGATGACCGGGCAGCGTTGAAGAAAGCAAAACATGAGGGGGACTTCCATGAAACTCTGCTGGACAGGTACACCAGTGCTGACTTTAACCGAAAAATTACAGCATTTCTAGGTTTTTTTATGTGAAAATACTTAAAAAGAAATTTTCAGCTGGTCATTCCTGCCAGTTTTTATTGCAGGCGATGATGGAAAATGTTGTTTAATGCCCTCATGGTTAAACCATTAGGGGCATCTTTTTTTGCAGTTGATCTACAGTATAGTTTTTTTTTATTGCAGTGACATTTTCTTGTATCAGATTGAAACATTTGCAACGTAATTGTATGGTTAGGCAAAATAAGTGTCTGAAACAAGTGCGACAGAGCGCTATGTAAAGAGCTGAAAAACAAAGGGAAGCATTCGCTGTAAATGCATTTGACAAGTGTAATACAGTAATATGTATGGTTAGGAAGACATTTTTATTTGCAACTATGAAGACAGGAGGGGGGTCAAATACCATTCTGATCATCATCGGTCCATGCCGTATCGCCGGCATATCTCTCTGACCGGATGCATAATTACTGCGCGGAATCTATTAAAATAAGAATACAGAGTTATCTCCCATGTCGAAGCTGCTTTTCCCAGTTTTACCTAAGAGACCGACTGTATATTGTGTTATTGTATTTGTGTACCAAGTCCCTACACATGTTGTAATGCGCTTAGAGCCAAATATTTTTGTTTTTTGTAAGGGATAGGCGCAATATAAATACAATTTATTATTATTATTATTATTATTATTGTTTCTCGCTAATGTTTCTGAGAATAGACGAACTGAGACGAAAGTGATTGCAGATTGGCCGACTTCGACAGTGATCTCCGTTCTGTTCTTCACAATTATGATAAAGACATCGTTCTAAGGTTAAAACAAGTCGAAATGTTGAGACTGCTATGGGAAGGAGACCGTGATATTGTTGCATCACTCCCAACTGGTTACGGAAAAAAGTGTCGTCTGCTTCGTAGCCAAAGTTGATTATCACAAGACACTTATGCCATATTTAGAGTTGTTTGCACAGTAAATACACCCGCGAAAGATAGCTCGCTTGAAACTGTCTTACATATCAATTCCTTTGTAATTTAAAAATTACACAACACCATGAAAAATCATTATCGACGATCGCGAATCTGCTTATATCAATAACACATTACGAAAAGCTCTAAATATGTAAAAAAATCGATTTCCTCTCCAGAGAAGGAAAACAAAGGCATCATGTCAGGGATAAATGAGACCCGAAGGGAAGTAACTCATTTTACCTGAGTTCAGGATGGGTCTAATACATGTATTGGCACGGTCTACTTGGCAATATCCTTTTTTTCTGCTAGGATGTGACTTGTGTCCCTTCGTCACTTCTTCTGCCAGTTCTTCCAGTTTCGATGAAATTCTGGAGAAGCTGGAACATGCATGTTTTTTGGCGGGGAAGAAGATTTGCAAAAATTTTGTTTTTGTCAGTCACAGTTGAGATGCATACCTTAGCATATCAAAATTTGGTGGGTAAGAGTCAGAAATGTGTTTTTTGTGTGACGGGGTTGGAGTTGAACATTTTCTTTTTTCTATTTCAGGAGAGCGAAGATGAAAGCTGATCGGTACTGCAAGTAGAACTGACTGAAGTACTGGGTTTTTACAAACTGGGAGCAACATTTTACAGCAAATTGTGTATATTTTGTTTAATAAAAATGTATTAAAGTTTTTTTCTGAATGAAACTTCAGTGAACTCTGTGTTTTCTTTTATTGAATGGACTTTTGACAAAAGACGGTTTCCAGAAATAACTCTGTGGTTTTTTTTCTGTACGTGCTGTGGAAGAGTTGTGCTGCTTGAAGCTAATAGGCATGCTACCATAGCAGCAGTGAATAACATCCCCTTGATATGAAGGCTTTTTTTTTTACAACAAAAAACATGCACATTGGAGTTATCACTGTTAACTGCACCGCCCTGATATGGCCCTTCGTGGTCAGCAAACAAACAAACAAACAAACAAACAAACAAACTGTTAACTGCCACTATGGTAGCTTGTCTGCATTGATCAACGCTTGCCTCAGATTCAAACAGCGCAACTCTTCCACATGCCATAAAAACACAGAAAGTTATTTTCCAGTGTCAACTTTGTGAAAACTCCTCTTGTCTTCACAAGCAAGCATGCGCTCAATGAAGATCCCATGGTCACAGCCAAAGTCGTCTTGTAAAACATGAATAAATGCATAGAGGGGGAGAAAAAACAACAAATATAAAAACATTTAGTCAATCTGTTGGCATCAAACTAAAAGATAAACTAAAAAAAACAGTCATCGCCAAGACTATATTTAAAATAGTCTTGACCCATCACACCCGAAGACCGAGATGGTCATTCTCATCTCCGCGAATGTAGTACTAACTTGACATATTTTTCGGTCATTCTGAGCACATTTTTAGAGTAAACATGACTGTTGACATATCTATATATTTTTGAATTCAGGAGAACATGAGGAATACAATGCAATAATTTTTTAATCTGTTAGTGAAAATTCAATTTTAATGACAACTTTAATGAGCAAACGTATCAACTAATTTTTATGCTACCAAGCTGAAATTCAATCCCATAGTCTGCCCTTTGTCGAATGTTGCTTGGCCAAAATTTCAATCAATTTGATTGAAAAATAAGGGCGTGACAGTGCTGCCTCAACTTTCACAAAAAGCCGGATATGACGTCATCAAAAACATTTATCGAAAAAATGAAAAAAACGTCTCGGGATATCGTACCCAGGAACTCTCATGTTAAGTTTCATGAAGATCGGTCCAGTAGTTTTGTCGGAATCGCGTTATACATGACGCACACATACACCACGACCCTCGTTTCGATTCCCCGTCTATGACTATGTTAAAACATTTAGTCAAAACTTGACTAAAATGTAAGAAATAAAAGCAAACAATTAAGGGGGGCGGGGGGGGGGGGGGGATGCAAACGAGACACAGCAATGGAGGCAAGTGCCGATCTTTGTGGGCAGTCGTGGTCATTTTGAACGGCCAACGTAGAATAAGGGAAATTATTGGCACGGTTAGCCTCCAAAGTGTTGTGCAAGGGTTATTTCCCTTGGAACGTGCATTCAGAGTGCGATATCTTTCTCTGCAAATACTGTTGTTTGTATTCGTGTGTGCCGTTCGTTCGACAGTTAGCAATGTCTTTTTACATTTAGTCAAGTTTTGACTAAATGTTTTAACATAGAGGGGGAATCGAGACGAGGGTCGTGGTGTATGTGTGTGTGTGTGTGTGTGTGTGTGTAGAGCGATTCAGACCAAACTACTGGACCGATCTTTATGAAATTTGACATGAGAGTTCCTGGGAATGATATCCCCGGACGTTTTTTTTCCTTTTTTCGATAAATGTCTTTGATGACGTCATATCCGGCTTTTTGTAAAAGTTGAGGCGGCACTGTCACACCCTCATTTTTCAATCAAATTGATTGAAATTTTGGCCAAGCAATCTTCGACGAAGGCCGGACTTCGGTATTGCATTTCAGTTTGGTGGCTTAAAAATTAATTAATCACTTTGGGCATTAAAAATCTGAAAATTGTTAAAAAAAACATTTGTTTTATAAAACGATCCAAATTTACGTTCATCTTATTCTTCATCATTTTCTGATTCCAAAAACATATAAATATGTTATATATGGATTAAAAACAAGCTCTGAAAATAAAAAATATAAAAATTATGATTAAAATTAAATTTCCGAAATCGTTTCAAAAAATATTTCATCCGCTTATTCCTTGTCTGTTCCTGATTCCAAAAACATATAGATATGATATGTTTGGATTAAAAACACGCTCAGAAAGTTAAAACGAAGAGAGGTACAGTAAAGCGTGCTATGAAGCACAGCGCAACCGCTGCCGCGCCAAACAGGCTCGTCACTTTCACTGCCTTTTGCACTAGCGGCGGACTACGTTCAGTTTCATTCTGTGAGTTCCACAGCTTGACTAAATGTAGTAATTTCGCCTTACGCGACTTGTTTGTTGGTTATAATTATGGAGCATTCCATTATTGTTCCTTTTCTTGCCTGTTAAAGCGATATCGTTGCCTTCATGACAACATCCCACTTAAAGGCACAGTAAGCCTCCCGTAAACCATCACAGATACGGTCAGGCTTTTACACACAGTACAAACACCCTTTCATTTAAACACTCACCGATTGAGAACATCCTAGGTGCCCTCCGTAAAGAGCGAACAATTTTCAAAGAATTTATTTTTGCGTGGTTTATCTTACCCCTGAGCCATCTTGAACCCGTGTGATCCAGTTTCCCCTTTTCACAATGTAGTCGTCAGTTAGTCATTTGAATGCGACTCGATGTGAGCTTATCTACAATAGCACGTTTTTATGCACGAAACAAACGGCTGTGGTTCACAAGAACTCTACCGATGGCTTTTCACTGTTGAGATCAACGGCGATGTGCCGCATAAACCGTCGTCTGCTACGACCCTTGCGTGACCCTGCTTCCGGGCTTTTCTTTTTTCAAACTTTCACAACTTCGAATTCCACTGACCTTGTCTTGATGAAAAAAGAATTCTTTTATGATTAAAGAATGTTTGTGTAACAAGCTGTCAATTTATTATTTAGATTTTAAAAGTTAGGTCTAGCGCAAAAACGCACCACGGTCCAAAAACATTCTGATAATCATCGATCCACGGCTATCGCCAGTTTAAGAGAAGTAACTCATTTTTGACCTGAGTTCAGGATGGGTCCAAAAAGTGTTCGAGACAATCTGCAAAATTAATTCTTTAAAAATTGCTCGCTCTTTACGTAGGGCACCTAGGATGTTCCCGTTTGGTGAGCGTTCAAATGGAAGGGTGTTTGTACTGTGTGTAAAAGCCTGACAGTATCTGTGATGGTTTACGGGAGGCTTACTGTCCGGGCGTGATTTCCGGGATATTCATTACAGCCGTCCAGCACCAAAACGAGGCGCCATTGTTGTAAAGGGCCAAGTCCACGAAAATAAATTCTTTGAAAATTTCTCACGCTCGACACAAAGCAGCCAGGATGTTCCCGTTCGGTGAGCGTTTAAATGGAAGTATGCTTGTACTGTATGTAGACGCTCGGGGAGCTCTGTGATGGTTTACGGGAGGCTTACTGTGCCTTTAATCCAGAAGTCTGAACACGACCCGCCGTTGCCAGTCGGATCTAAAGCAGCATTGCAAACGATTGTAAATGAACTGTTGTACCTGTATTGAAATGTTGGCAACATTCACAGTCTCCACGGCTGATGTGCACGAGAAAGTGAGCACTGAATTGGGTGGGAACCAGCCCGCTGGGTCGGAAACCAGACACCAAAACAAATCTCAATTTAAACCTATCCGACCCAGCAGTTGCTCCCCTTCCACTGGCAGTTGGGCATTTTTTTGTACTTCTCAGCCTCAGTTCAGAACAAAATGTCTTGCGATGAAGTTCCGCGTAGGGATGACGCTCCGCGTGACGTCATCATACCTTTCCAGACTGATAAACTACTCTGCCCAGGACGTTACACTCGGGTGGACGATCACGTTATGAATGATCATGCAAAGGGGGAGCCCACACGGGGGGGGGGGGGGGGGGGGGGACACCCTCCCAAACTTTTTTGCACAAACTTGAAGGCGCGAAGCGCCTGAATCAAGTTGAGGGCGCAAAGTGATAGTGCGAACCGCCCGAACATGCTAAGGCATGCTCCCCCGAAATTTTTTTTTTCAAGGAAGCAAAATGCTGCAATCTAGGGCCACCTGAGCTCAGAAACTGTCATTTAATCATCTCTCTCTCTCTCTCTCTCTCTCTCTCTCTCTCTCTCTCTCTCTCTCTCTCTCTCTCTCTCTCTCAGTCTCTCTCTCTCTCTCTCTCTCTCTCTTTTTCCCTGAAGGGAGGGCCCGGGCCCCTTTAGCCCCCCCCCCCTAAACCCGCCAATGATAATTAATGTGTTACCCAACATTCACGGAATAAAATGATCAGTGAATGCAAGCACAGCCTGTTGTGCATAACTTATGCCCTAATTTATGTGTCATCATCGTACAGTTCACGGAATAAAAAGAATGCAAGCACAGCCCGTTATACATAATATATACTGTTCAAAAAAAGAAACGCATAGTTGCTACTTGCCAAATTTGTTTTATTTTTCGAAAAAATTAACAGAAAATCCAATATTTAGATTATTTGTTTGAAATTTGGTATGGACACAGTTGAATGCACACACAGTTCATTTGCATCTTCAAATCAATCAGTCAATTAATACGATTGGGTGCCGAGGCTGTCAAGTCAGTAGGGCCCGGTGTGACTGCCTTGAGCAGCAACAACTGCCCGGCACCTTCTGGGCATGGACTGGATCAGATGCCGGATATCTTGCTGTGGGATGGTGTCCCACTCCTCCTGAAGTGTCTGCAATAGATCGCGGTGATTTGCCGGCGCTTCTTCTCGCCTGCGCACACGTCTGTCCAATTCATCCCAGAGGTGTTCTATCGGGTTCATGTCTGGCGACATGGATGGCCAGGGAAGCACCTGGACATGGTGGTCGGTGAGGAACTGGGTGGTGAGTCGTGCTGTGTGCGGGCGAGCGTTGTCCTGCTGGAATATGGCATCCTGGTCAGCCAGAAGAGGAAGGGCGTGTGGGCGCAGAATTTCCTCCACGTATCGCTGGGCAGTTATGCGCCCTTGGACGTGCACCAGGGTGCTCCTTCCAGCGGTATTGATCGCCCCCCACACCATGACGCCTCCACCACCATGAACGGGTGCCTCATCCACACAGTTGGGCGCGTAACGTTCGTTTACTCTCCGGTAGACCCTCCTCCGACCATCATGTCGCTGGAGCAGGAAGTAGGACTCGTCGCTGAACCACACGTGTCTCCAGTGATTCCGGACGGTCCAGCGAAGGTGCTGGTTGCCCCACTGCACTCGGTTCTGGCGATGGCGGCGGGTGAGGACAGCTCCTCTGTGAGGTCTGCGAGCTCTCAAACCAGCTTCATGCAGGCGGTTCCGCACGGTCTGGTCCGATAATCGGTGTGGCCCGGGGAGAGCCTGGACAGAAGATGAGGCCGACAGGAAACGATTCCGGAGGTGGCGGAGCCGTATGAAGCGGTCGTGAGCAGCAGTTGTCGCCCTTGGTCTTCCCGCTCGTGGCAACTCAGCAACGGAGCCAGTGGCTTGAAACCTGACCCACAGTCTACTGATGGTGCTCTGGGACACGTGGAAGTGCCTGGCGATTGCACTTTGACTTTGGCCTGCTTGTAAACGACCCAATGCAATTTGGCGGTCTTCTCTGCTCAATCGGGCCATCTTTCGTCGCTGAATTGTCGTCTGATTTCTTTGTGGCGAACAATCCGCTTTTATGGGTTTTGGAAGACATGGTGAGAGCTCAATATTCCCCGAGTTTCACGAGATTACACTGAAGCATGACGAGTGGTCATGCCAAATGAGCAATTTTGACATTGTAGCCACTGATAACGCATGCGTCACGTGCAGAGCTCACTTGTGGCAATGGACGAAAGGTCGACGACCAGATAAACATTTTCTGCAGTTTGGTGGATATCCTTGTAGCCATATAACTAAATTAACCAAATATTACAAGCTATGCGTTTCTTTTTTTGAACAGTATATGTATTACCCCGTTTATATTCACAGTATTAAAATGATGAATACAAAGCACAGCCTTTGGTAAATAATCTATGTGTCACCCTAATGTATACATTCATATAATATATAATAAACTGGTGTACATGATTTATGTTACCCTATATTCACGGAATAAAATGAATACAAGCACAGGTTTCTGTAAATTTATGTGTTACCCTACACTCAGGGAATTATAAAATGAAGCAGGCTACAGGGCGGGCTGACGTGTTAGAGAGTACTGAGGGCGGAGTGTGAACGAATGCAAGATGGCGCTGGGCGAGAAGAGGAGAGGACGGTAGTCGTGGTGGCGAGCCACTGGTGTGGAGGCGAGGCCAGAGCAGTCAACATAATGGATGCTCACACCTCCACACAGCACACACCCGCCACTTTCATCGATTCCACGACGCCCTGTCCTGCCCCCCCCCCCCCCCCACCCCCCCCTCCGGCGAACCTGTCTCGTCTCCCTCCTGGCTTTTCGTTCTCATTCCCGTTACTATTTTTTTTTAAAGGCACGTTTCCGGTCCATCTTTGAAAAGAAAATGAAAAAAAAGTTCAAAGATAATACCCAAGGATATGCCAGTTTTGTTGATTCTATGACTTCCACCCCCCCCCCCCCCCCCCACCCCCCCTCCCTCTCTTCTCTCAAACTCTTCGTCCTCTTCCTCTTCGATCCTCATTCCTATCATTCTGTGGTTCTGTTTAAAGGCACGGTATCCTTCAATCTTTAACAAAACAATCGGACATTGTGATCATTTTCATAGAGATTTCTGAAATTTTGTCGTCATTGTGAAAACATTGGAATCTGTTTTTAGCACTAATCTTTCTTTCTGTATTTGGTGTTTAACGTCGTTTTCAATTTAGCACTAATGCCGTCATTGGGAAATACTCATCTTCTAGACTAACTATTCGATCTTCTTGCTTTTATGGAGGGGGTGGGGGGGGGGGGGGGGGTGCCTAAAATAATGTCTCTTTGCAATAACAGAGAGACTTTCTATGAATGACCGATACATTATTTTCATAATTTCTTTCCGAAATGTATACTGTGCCTTTCATATCTACCCAGGGACAAAAATCGGTCAAAAAATATGGAGAAGATGCTCTGTTATTGCGTAGTTGGACCTGTTCATAGTAAAAATAAAACAAGTCGCGTGAGGCGAAAATACAACATTTAGTCAAGCTCAGTCGAACTCACAGAATGAAACTGAACGCATTGCATTTTTTTCCGCAAGACCGTACACTCGTAGCATCGTCTGTCCACCGCTCGTGGCAAAGGCAGAGAAATTAACAATACAGAAAAGCGCGGTAGCGGTTGCGCTGAGGAGGATAGCACGCTTTTCTATATCTCTATTCTTTTTAACTCTCTGAACGTGTTTTTAATCCAAACATATCATATCTATATGTTTTTGGAATCAGGAACGGACAAGAAATAAGATGAAATTGCTTTTAAATCGATTTCGGAAATTTAATTTTAATCATAATTTTTATATTTTTAATTTTCAGAGCTTGTTTTTAATCCGAATATAACATATTTATATGTTTTTTGAATCAGAAAATGATGAAGAATACAATAAACGTAATTTTGGATCGTTTTATAATAAAAATAATTTTAATTACAATTTTCAGATTTTTAATGACCAAAGTCATTAATTACATTTTAAGCCTCCAAGCTGAAATGCAATAGCAAAGTCCGGCCTTTGTCGAAGATTGCTTGGCCAAAATTTCAATCAATTTGATTGAAAAATGAGGGTGTGACAGTGCCGCCTCAACTTTTACAAAATGCCGGATATGACGTCATCGAAGACATTTATCGAAAAAATGAAAAAAAACATCTGGGGATATCATACCCAGGAACTCTCATGAAAAATGTCATACAGATCGGTCCAGTAGTTTACTCTGAATCGCTCTACACACACACACAGACACACACACACACACACACACACACACACACACACACACACACACACACACACACATACACCACGACCCTCGTCTCGATTCCCCCCTCTATGTTAAAACATTTACATACTTCAAAATTCCATCTTCATTGTTTTTGAAGATATTTCCCAAAACTATAAATTGTACCCCAAAATGTCACCAAAAACAGGTCAATTCTGACCCTTAAGTCATTGCAAATATAACTTTTTGGGAAAAAATATTTGTCCGAGGTTTTGTTTTTCATCAAGGGCCTTGAAACAAAATTGAAAACCTTTCCAATCAAAAGACCATGAACGATAACCGGCACGGTGGCCTAGTGGTAAGGCGTCCGCCCCGTGATCGGGAGGTCGTGGGTTCGA
>NC_090250.1:49000685-49010685 GCF_037325665.1 Littorina saxatilis | reverse complement strand
ATAATTTATGCATTATATTCCAAAATTCTTGTTGATCATTAACAGATTCAATAAGTTTTTGTAATGTCAAATCATTATACAATCTTTTCTTTCTTTCTAACATGTTTTTATATTCCCGTCTGGCTAAACAATAAACATTGCGAGCGTGAATGTCTTCAGGCTGATTACATCTGCTTAACAACCTCCACACATTTTTTCGGGTTATTCTACACTCTTGATCGAACCAATCATCCGATTGATTATTTGACTTCAAATAAATTCTTTTCTTCATGCAGTCAGCACTTTCCTTAACACAAGTGTTAAATAATTCCAAAGCTCCATTCATATCAGATTCGATCATATTTTGGGCAGACTCTAACCTTGCACACATATCATCTGCACACATCAAATTCACATACGTTTCTGCCTTCTTGATATCCCAGACATACTTCTCAATAAAGCAATCTGCATTCTCACGCATATCATGATAAACATTATCACATGGGAACGTAACATGAAATTCAACTGGCATATGATCTGACTCAATCCGGCCAGCCACCAATAGTTCGCTCGAAGACAGAGTAATTGCAAATAAATCATAAGACAGCAAAAAATAATCATTAACACTACTCCCCCTCTCTGACATGTAGGTAAAACAGCCCTGCAAATCCCCATTACACACACCATTAAGAATACACAGTCCAAGTGCAGTGCACATATTTAACAAATATTTACCATAACTATTCAATGTCTGATCTTGTGATTTTCGATTCCCGCAAACTGACTGACTTTTGTGCAATAAGTCAAAAACATCATGATCTTGTAATACAGGCTGGGACATATTGGCTGTTCTGCTATTCAGGTCACCCGACAACACGACATAAACATCACCTTCTGTCAACAAACACTCAGTCAAACATTCTTCTAGTAGAGAAACACCATTATCCAGATCAAAAAACGAGTAATACGGCGAGCCCTCTGGTGGAACATAAGCACACACATACAAAACATCCTTAGAAATTCCAAAGAGGCTTTTATCAAGGACAAAAACAATGAAGTTAGAACATTCAACATCAAGTTTACGCACAAAGGGAGCAAACTCATTTCTTATTAGGCACAATACACCGCCTGACCTTCGGCCCTGCTTGGTAAACTTCACTGCTGGTTTAACAAAAAGTGAATAACCATCAAAAACAGTTGAGAGAGAGAGAGAGAGAGAGAGAGTTGAAAAACGTTAATCCAGGCGCAAGCACCACGGATGTTGTTGCCCTTCTTCCAGTTGTCTTCCTTGCCCCGTCAGGTCATGTCGGAACTGGTCACGTGGCCTACAACATCGCACACGGTCGGGTTCCTCAACGTTGCATCTCTACACCCGTTCTCCTCCCGTCGTGTCGCCCTCTGACTGGCTGAGCTTCTCGCAGTCAGTTTCACGTCCTGCACAGCCACACAACACACGATATATTGTGAAATAACTCTGCAGGTTTTATTACGAATTTTAGAAGAGTTGTGCCACTGACTTGAAGTCCGCGGTAAGTTCCGGACTTTGAGCCACCATGTTCTTTTAAGTCTTATTTGTTGTCTCTCCAACCGCCTTCGTATGGTTTTGACACTGACAAAGTGTTTGCAATTAATGTCCACTCGATTTGATATCTTCTCCGTCCAAAAACATGGCCACATTGGAACTCATGATCCAATGTGACGGTATGGTCGTTGGTTTTGGTTTCAAGCGGCGTAACTTTTACACGAGCCTATGATGAACCGTGACACAGTGATTTCACTACCGAACATCTTCTACCGCAGCACACAATCCTCAGTCAGCCCTGTGTTTCTTGTCTCCGAGGCCATCATGACGAGTCACGACCACAACTAGCTATCTTGCAGTTCATCAAGTCATCATCACCACAACGGGCAGTCTTCCAGCACATCAACCCGCAACGGCCTTAATGACGAGCCTTCAGCACCTCAAGCCATACGGACCATAATAAAGAATCTTGCAGCTAGCCCCCATAGCCATCACGACCATAAAAAAGTATTTCAGCATCTCAAGCCATTGCGACCTTAATGAAAAGTCTTGCAGCACCTCAAGCCATCAAGACAATAACCATACCGTGCAGTCTTGAGCTCCTCAAGCCGTCACCAAGGTTTTGCTCGAGTTAGTGAGTAGTTGCTTATTATGAATTGTTTCGTGTTATGCAATCTGAATAAAAATTCTGTTGAAAACAAGCCATCACCACTATAATGTGTAGTCTTAATGTATTCATTTTGATGGGCAATAAAGAGTTGTTATTGTTATTGTTATCGTATTATCTTGCACTCAATCAGCAGAATCTTGTGCACCATCTCAGCATCTTAGCCACCACGCCTTGAACGGGGGGAGCTCTTGCAGGGGGTGTGAGCGGGGAGGATAATGAAAAACGGGGGGAAGCGACAGGCACAAGTGTGTGGCGGGCCTCACTTGCCAATGTTTGGCCAGGCCGCCGGGGAAATCTCGCCGCTCGGTGCCTGGGGCCAGCGATCAATGATAACTCGATTTGGCCGACAAGCAAAATGATTAAACTTACATCGCCGCCCGCCGCGTCACCCGCCGCCACCTGCTTCCACACACAGTGCTGCTGCCCCTCCCGCTACCCTCGCTCCATTCCCCCGGTCCCTGCCGTTATCCCCCCGTAACCCCCAATCCCTCCCTCCATCCTCCTGGCCCCTCCCAGCTCCCCAGGGAGGTAGCGGCAGGCAGCGGCGATTAATGGATTATTGGCACACGCCGTTACAACTGGAAAAACGGCAACGCCCCTGCGCCGTTTGCCTCGTCTGGTGCTGCGAATGGCTGTCGTCTGTATGCCCGCTTTGAGACTGTAAAGAACAACTGCACGGTACAGTTTCTGGTCCGCTCTGCTGGGATGGTCCACGGCCATTACGCCTGTACTGTGGCTGTAGCTAAGCTGCTGTTTTGTCATTGTTGTTTGCCTGTAGTGCTGTCTGTCGTCTGTAAGCCCTGTCTGAGACTGTAGGGGACACAGTACAGGTAGTCTCCGGCTCCCTCTGCTGAGTCCATGGCCATCCCGCCTTTGGCTGTTGGCTGCTGTTGTGTTATTGCTGTTTGCCTGTGGTGTTGTCTGTCCATGGGCATACCGCCTTTAGCTGTAGCTGCGCTGCTGTTGTGTTATTGCTGTTTGCCTGTGGTGTTGTCTGTCCATGGGCATACCGCCTTTGGCTGTAGCCTAGCTGCTGTTGTGTCATTGCTGTTTGCCTGTGGTGTTGTCTGTCCATGGGCATACCGCCTTTAGCTGTAGCTGCGCTGCTGTTGTGTCATTGCTGTTTGCCTGTGGTGTTGTCTGTCCATGGGCATACCGCCTTTAGCTGTAGGCTGCTGTTGTGTCATTGCTGTTTGCCTGTGGTGTTGTCTGTCCATGGGCATACCGCCTTTAGCTGTAGCTGCGCTGCTGTTGTGTCATTGCTGTTTGCCTGTGGTGTTGTTTGTCCATGGGCATACCGCCTTTAGCTGTAGCTGCGCTGCTGTTGTGTCATTGCTGTTTGCCTGTGGTGTTGTCTGTCCATGGGCATACCGCCTTTACCTGTAGCTGCGCTGCTGTTGTGTCATTGCTGTTTGCCTGTAGTGTTGTCTGTCGTCTGTAAGCCCTCTCTGAGAGCGTGGACAACACAGTACTGTCTCTGGCTCCCTCTGCCGAGAGTCCATGGTCATCCCGCCATTGGCTGTATAAGAGCTTCTGGGTTATTTCTGTTTGCCTGTAACGCCGTCTGTCCTCTGAAGGCCCTGTCTGAGACTGTAGGGGACACAGTACATGTAGTCTCCGGCTCCCTCTGCTGAGTCCATGGCCATCCCGCTTTTAGCTGTAGCTGAGCTGCTGAGTTTTTGCAGTGTTGTCTGTCCTCTGAAGGCCCTCACTGCTGGATCCACGGCAATTCGTTTTGGCTGATTTTTCTGGCATTGCTGTCGTCTCTATAGTGAAGACTGTTGTTTGTATGCTCTCTCTGAGACTGTAGGAAACACAATTCAAGGTCTGGGCCTCTCTGTTCGATCCTCGGCATTTTTAACTGCTGTTCGCCTGTATATATTATAGTGTCTGTCGTGTGTTAATCCAGTATGTTGAATCATCTATCATATCGGCCGAAGCTGAGCTGTTATTCTCGCTGCCTGTATAGCACTTTTGATAGCGCTGTATGTTGCCTTTAGAGTACACATTACTGTATGTGGCCCACTCTGCTTGGTCCGCGGCCTTTGCCTGTGGCTGTGGAAGCTGAGGTGGCTGTTTGCCTCTCTAGTGCTGTCTGTTGCGTGTACAAGTATGCCCGTTCTAATACTGCAAAACACATACTACTGTTCACACTGCATGTTGCCACGCCCGCTCTGCTCGACCCTTGGCCAGTCCTATTGATTGACGGAGACTAAGCGGAGTTGTTTTGTCTGTTGCTGTACATATAGCGCTGTCTGTCGTTCATTGGCCGCTCTGCTGGTTATACGGCCATTTCTTTGGCTGAAGCAGAGATGCTGTTTCTGTTTTGTCATTGCTGCTTGACTGGACAGTGGACACCCCCCCTCCCCCCCCTCTGTAAAGACCCTACTTTTTTGTAGATGTTTTGTTCATAGCATCTGTAAATGTACCCCCATAACAAACATCTTTTTTTTTGTTTTCTTTTTTTGTTTGTTTGTTTGTTATCATGGGTTTTATGAATGTTCTTCTCTTATTCTTTTATAATGATTAATTAATGACCTATATGTGCTGATGACCAATTTAATTTCCTTTGTTGGATCAATAAAATGTTATGACTTATGAGTTATGAGTTATGAGTTATCTTTATCACCTGGTTTTGTCAGGTTTTCGGAGGTTGTAAAAGGTGGTCTACGGCCATTCCTTTGGCTGAAGCAGAGTTGCTGTTTGGTTTAAACAGTGTTTATTCAACAATTCATATGTATTTGAACATGATACATGTTACGGATCATCAACAAGCTCAAGCTTATGGTGGTGACCCTAACGGGAGAATTAAACATATGGATTACAATAACTTGCGACGAGACTTCGACAAGTACTTTCCAAACCAAAACAAATGAGAAACAAACAAAATGTGCAAACATACATGTATATATATATAGATATATACATATTTGACAAAAAGCAAAGGCATAATGGAGACAGGACACGACAATAGAATGGACAAAGAATATAAAAGGGAAAGCGAGAGAGGAAAGGAGAGGGAGAGAGAGAGAGTAAGCGAGAGAGAAAGAGAGAGTTGGGAGAGAGAGAGAGAGAGAGAGAGAGAGAGAGAGAGAGAGAGAGAGAGAGAGAGAGAGAGAGAGAGAGAGAGAGAGAGAGAGAAAGAGAGTGAGAGAGAGTACATTAGTATACATCACAATTGCATATTGCTGTTTCAAGATGTCATTGCTTCTTGACTGTACAGTCACAGTGGACCCCCTTCCCCCCCCCCCCTTAAAGACCCCCCCCCCCCCACATTCTCTCTTTTACCATTGCCAGAGTTGCTGTGCTCTCCCTTGTTCGCGCCTGAAAGAGCTGGAGTAAAGGTGATGAAGGGACCATAATTATGTAGAGTGTGGTCTTTTGATTTTTTTTTTAAACATAAGTTTATTTTAACAAAAGTTTCAATCATGACATGTATACAAAATACACAGGTAACAGCAACAAGCTAGACGCTTATAGTGGTGTTCCTGCTTGGACATTACAACGTAAGGCGGTAACGGCTGAACAATTCATCTAAATAAACCAAATCAATTAATAACATAATAAACGTTGCATAATCGTTATAAAGAAAGACAGTAAAAGGATGGAAGTAGGGGAAGAAGAGGAATAAAAAAGAAGAGGGATGGGTAGGAGATGTGCAGAAATTAATGTTGTTGTCCGGCTTGTGGAGCATTGACTCTGGTTTGCCCAAAGCGGCCAAAGTGTACTGTGGAAAAAATGTTCCTGTTCAAATGTTCCTGTCTTTTGATTTGGATATTATAAGATGTTTGATGGGTTGTTGACAGACCAGCTTTTTTGTCGGTCCGAGGGGGAGCATATCGTCTTTTGTTTCGGCCTTGGTCAATAAATATGAAACAAAAGACGATATGCTCCCCCTCGGACCGACAAAAAAGCTGGTATGTCAACAAACCACCAAACATCGTTTTTGTCATAATTTTGGTAGTGAGAAAATAAGTGCACAATCAACCCAGGGAGCCACGCTTTGAAACACGGGTTCCGTGCTGATAACCACACGAGTCCCGATTTGATAACCACTGGCAATCAAAGCTGGCGTGTGAAAGCAACTTTCTGTGTTTTTGAGTTCATTAAATTTTGGGATGAATATGTCAGGTTTGAGGATGCACAGTTCTGTAGGTTCATCTCGGTATTCCACCCCCTCGACTTTCTGTTGTAAATATTAAGCTGAGTGATCGAATGTGGAAGCTACGTTTGGTCAAAGGTCACAGAAGATTTGCGTCGTGCAGCGAAGGAAAGAATCGCGATCTTGTTTCCGACTCAGTACATTAGACCTGTCATTCTGCTTGCTCGGCTTTGTTAGATATTTGCATATCTTGTTGCTATTTACTTTGCTTTTATTATTGTTTCTTATTTGTGCTTCGTTTATCGATACAACGTCTTGTGCACGGGTCAAAATGTGTGTGTCAGTGGTCGTTTTACTTGAACTTGACGTTCGTGTTTCTGCGAACGTCTGTGTATCGAAACCCAGATACACGCACTCCATGACTCTGTAAGAAGACAAAACATACTGCAAGGTTTCATTTGTTTTTGATGAATGTATGACCTTTCATGAAGTAGTTTTGTTTTTTGTTTACTTTTGCCAGTTTGCCAGTTCGTTTTTGGAACTTTGCAAAGCAGTGTCGTGTGTCGTCTGTTTAGGTCTGGGGAAACACCAATGAAAAGAGCCGAAGAATCCCCGAGCGTTTCTATTGGGTTTGCTTTTGATTATCCATGTATAACCTGCTTCCTGCAACTATGGTAACCGGGGATTTATTGCCTGGGGAACACTAGATTTATTTCCCAGGTGCTTGTGAATGAAAACTCGTGAAAATGATGACAATAGTGCTTATTGTTGTGATGTTAGTGGTGGTGATGTTAGTGGTGGTGATGTTAGTGGTGGTGATGTTAGTAGTGGTGATGTTAGTGGTGTTGCTTTTGTTGATGGGGCTTTTGTTGTCCTTGTTGCTGCCGGTGGGGGTGACGTCGAAGGCTATTATGCTGGTGTCATTTTTACAAGGCTACTGCTGGAGATATCACATTTAAATGCATTCCTTTCTCAAATGTAAGCACACACACGTGCGCAAAGACACATGGACACACAGAGACACTCGCGCAGACACACAGACACAGAGACAAACAGACAGACACACACACACACACACACACACACACACTAACACACACACACACCATACTATGTCACTAACACACACACACAGACACACACACACACACATACACACACACACACAAACACCGTCACACACTCACTAACACACACACACACACACTCACTAACACACACACACCACACACACACACACACACACACACACACACACACACACGAACACACACACGCAGACGCACACTAACACACTACACCGCAAGCGCTAGAACGCATGCGCGCGCTTAACACAGGCACAAAGAGGTAAACACGAACATAAACACACAATCCTCTCTCTCTCTCTCTCTCTCTCTCTCTCTCTCTCTCTCTCTCTTTCTTTCTCTCTCTCTCTCTCTCTCTCGCTGTCTCTCTCTCTCTCGCTCTCTCTCTCTCTCTCTCTCTCTCTCTCGCTGCCGCCTCTCTCGCTGCCTCTCTCTCTCCCTCTTTCTCTCTCTCTCTCTCTCTCTCTCTCTCTCTCTCTCTCTCTCTCTCTCTCTCTCTCTCTCTCTCTCTCTCTCTCTCTCTCTCTCTCTCTCTCTCTCTCTCTCTCTCTTCCAATGGTGACCGAGGCCAAACAGCAGGCAATGGCAGTGGCGCGCATGAAATGGGATTTGGGGACTTGGGGAGGACTGGCCCCGAGACGACGTCCATAGGAATTTCACCACAATTAATGGCATGGGGGTAGGGAGACGCCCTCCGCCACCCACCCACCCCCCCCCCCCCCCGACCCCCGACCACCCGACCCCCCAACCCACCCACCCTTTCCCTCCCTGCTCCACCGTCCACCTACATTTGCATAACTCTCCAATCCAACATTTGCTGGCTGCCATCGCCCTTCTTCGCAGAGCTCTGTTCCTACTCAGCGATTCCTTCACTCGTCATTGTATCGTTACGATTTCAGACCAATACTTACTTCATCTCTATTTAATAGTGTCATCTCGTGAAATGATCACTCAGTACCGAGAAATTTGATACGGTCGGACCTTTCTGTAGGGACCACGGAAGGGACCGAGCAAAATTGTTTTTTATAGACAGGTGGTGACTATGGAAAGGCGATTTGCTATATAAAAAGACTCGTATGGGATCCTTTGAAATAGTCGTTGTAGACAGGTTCGACTGTGTCAGAAAGAAAACGACAGACAGAATACTAACAGAAGGTACTGGATAACTCTAATGACACGTTTGCTTTGAAAGAAAACACGCATTGGTAGCTGGAATATATAGAAAAAATCAATCAATAAATACATCAATCAACAGATAAAATCAAATACAAATAATTATGACAGAAACAAATTGGGGGAAAGGGATTTAAAAATACTGTGAAATCTTTGATTTCGGACTGTTACATGCATCGGACTTTACGTCTTCGAAGGGCCTTTTTTCTCTCGGATTTTGTCATCATGATAATTTACTTCAAAATAGAAATTCCTCTCCTTACAAATTTATTTAACACCAGTCTTTTTGAGGTCTCAGGACAGAGGGACAACTGTAAATGATAAATAAGTTAAATAAAAATCAATCAATCAATAAATAAATCAATCAATCAATCAATAATTAATATAGATCAAGTGAATTAAACAAATGAATAAATAAAATTGACTGAATGAATGACTGAACGAATTAATGATAAATAGATATATAAAAGAATTAAATAAGCAAGTTAACAAATAAGTAAATAAATGAATAATTAGATAAATAAACACATAAATAAGTAAATACATAAACAAATAAATACGTAAATAAATAAATGTTGCATGAAAACCTGCCTTTTTCAACTTCCAAAATAAACGACTCTTGTATCGTTCGGTATGCCATAACATCACCGTTCGGTATGCCATAACATCACTGTTCGGTATGCCATAACATCACCGTTCGGTATGCCATAACATCACCGTTCGGTATGCCATAATATCACCGTTCGGTATGCCATAATATCACCGTTCGGTATGCCATAACATCACCGTTCGGTATGCCATAACATGATCACCGTTCGGTGTGCCATAACATCACCGTTCGGTATGCCATAACATCACCGTTCGGAATGAATATGCCATAACATGATCACCGTTCGTTGTGCCGCATAACATCACCGTTCGGTATGCCATAACATCACCGTTCGGTATGCCATAACATCAATGCTAGGCGATATAGCTCAACAAAATAATCTCTTTGGGAGTCAAAATAAACTGATATTTATTGGGCATGCACAAGTTTATATTGTGTAAGCTGTTCGGAATTATTTTTGATTTTTGATAAACTGTTGTTTAGTGCGGAAATCTAACTTTGAGATTTTGCTTCTTGAGGGCGGCCGTGGTCATCAGTCCACTGAGTAAAAACTATCTCATTAAAATATCAGTCTATTTGTTGCATCCGGCAGGAAATGAATAACCTTTTAACAACACCATTTCCGGTTTTACACAAAAATGCTCTTGTTGAGTTTCCTTTTAACAAGAAGTATTACTATGTAATCTTTTGTGAAATGTTTTCTAGAATTGTTCAACTCTTTATTTCTCGCATTGACGAGAGAAAAAAAAGAGTTAACGCTAGGCTTGATAGATAAATACGTATGGACAAGTGTGTTTTAATTTTTTTTTCTTTGTTTTTAGTTTAGATTTTGTTGTTATTGTTGATTCTTATGTATTTC
>NC_090250.1:48978185-48998185 GCF_037325665.1 Littorina saxatilis | reverse complement strand
GGACATGTGTGTGCGTATTAATACTTACAGGTTTCTTTGGCACGTACGTATTTGTCAAATACTTTGGCACTGAAGAAAAACCTTATAAACAGCAGGCAGAGAAGACAGTGAAAAGAAAATGTCAAAGTTTCCATTTCTTCTGCCATTTAATTCTGGTATTCATAATGAATAATAATTATTGTTATTATTCACAATGAACAATATAATACTGCTTTGGGATTGCTGTGAACACATAAGTCATCATTCAACCCGAGTGGGTGCATTTGCTGTAGATGCTCTTCCTGGAGTAGTTTTTTTTTACTGTTACAGGCGGTTGCACTTTGGGTCGAATTTGACCACTTTTGTATCAGAGACTTTAACCGAGCAAATCCCAGAAACCAGCACACCAACAGTGACTGCCTGAAACGTTCCGCTCTGAACCGTCAAAACCAATACTAGACTTATGGAAATATATCACTCTTAACCCAGCACACTATCAGCGAACTGTAACGACTTGGTCCGAAAACTTCATACCAGCACTGAGTTACTACTAGAGACTGTCTGACGTTCCTTAACCGGCACGCCGACTACTAACGACAGAGCCCGTTGGTCTAAAACAGACAACTGGCTCTGAGCGCAAGAAACAGGTATTCCTAAACTGCGCAACATCTGCAAACGGCAGAGACGAATGGTCCTAAAACGGAATACCGGCACTGTGTTTACGTCAGAAACAGGTGTTCCTAAACCAGCAAACTTCTGCAGACGACAGAAACTGATCGCCTCAAATCAAAATATTAGCACTTAATGCCAGAAACAGATCTTACTATAGCAGCATATCATCAGCAAACTGCAGAGATTTATTTCTGAACCAGCACAGAATCAGGAACGTGTTAATAAACCAGTATACCGTCATGGACGTGGTCCTAAAACAGCATACCCCCAGGGACGTGTTCCCAAAACAGCATACCACCAGGGACGTGTTCCTAAAACAGCACACCTCCAGGGACGTGTTCCTAAAACAGCATACCATCATGGAAGTGTTCCTAAAACAGCATACCATCAGGGACGTGTTCCTAAAACAGCATACCATCATGGACGTGGTCCTAAACAGTATACCATCAGGGACGTGTTCCTAAAACAGCATACCACCAGTGACGTGTTCCTAAAACAGCATACCATCCTGAACGTGTTCCTAAAACAGCATACCATCTAGGACGTGTTCCTAAAACAGCATACCACCAGGGACGTGGTCCTTAACCAGCATACCATCCTGGACGTGTTCCTAAAACAGCATACCGGCGGTGAGTGCGGAAGACTTGTCAAGTTGGGCGGCCTGAGAGTTGTAATCGTTGGGGTTGAGCACAGCGGAGTAGGGTCCGTGCAGGGAAGGGGGCATACCCCCCGGCCCCCCGTGGCCCCCCGGGATCCCCTTGTTGACCGGCTGACTGTTGGGCACCCATTTGTTGGCGTCATTGTTCAGAGGTCCTGGCAAGAACAAACGTAAACACAGGATTAGACATGTGTTTCCACTTTGATTAAATGACAGACATTGTAAACAAACAAACAAACAAACAAACAAACAAACAAACAAGCACACACAAACAAACACACAAACAAACAAACAAACACACAAACAAACAAGCGAATAAACAACAAAATATACACACATGCAAACAAAAAAGCAAGAAAACAGAAATAACAAAACAAATAATTATAACATATTGGTTAAATACGTTTAGTTGCAACTGCCCCTCCCCCCTCTCTCTTTCTCTCTCACTCTCTCTCACCTCCCCCCCCCCCACACACACACACACCTATGCAATAGGTCTTAGTTTTAATAATCTCAATTTTTAACAACTAGGCTCACAGCAAAATATAGCCGCCATCTAATTCTTACCATTTGTACCATCATCATCGCTATCTTTATCATCAACTCACCATGATGATCCTCTGATACTTTGGGCTTTTCCTTGTTGGTGTTGATACTGTTGTTGTTGTTATTGTTGCCGTTGTTGTTGTTGTTGATGCCGTGGCCGGCGTTGTTGGAAGCGTTGTTGTTGTTGTTGCTGTTGCTGCTGCTGTTGTTGTTACTGGTGGAGTTGTTATTGGCCGTGGAGTTGTTGGAGGAGGAACTGTTGGAGGTGTTTTCCTGTTTGGTATTGGTGGCAGTCTGCGAGGCCGTGGCCTGTTGCTGCTTCATGCGTTCCATCTTGCGGAACTTGGCGCGGCGGTTCTGGAACCACACCTGAAGACAGAGACAATCAGTCAATACAATGCTGATGTTGTTGTGTTGATTATAATTTTTTTCCATTTTATTTCATGTTATGTTATCTGAGTATTGTATTGTATTTTATTTTATTTTATTATATCTTATTGTATTCTATTTTATTCTATTTTGTTTTATTTTCATTTTATTTTATTACTTTAATTATTTTATAATTGATTTGATTTTTACTTTTAATTACAATTCAGTTTATTTCAGTTTATCTTATTTTAGTACAAACCTAAAAACAAGATAAACTGCTAACGTTCAAAAAATCAGAATAAAGAAAAACAAGAATTGTAGGTTATTAGAACGTTTAATTATTGACAAAACAAAACGTGTTTACCAATTTGGTTAGTTTAACGTTTTGTTTTGTCAATAATTAAACGTTCCAATAACCTACAATTCTAGTTTTTTTTTAATTCTTCATTGTAAATTTGTATCTCACCAGTTTTAGTCATTTTCATTTTTGTGTGTGTCTGTATAATGATCGTGTGTTTGCTTCTTTATTTGCTGTTTCATTTTCTTTGTTTGATTTGTTTTGTTTTTGTTTGTTTTGTTTTGTTCCTCTTTATTTAAAAAAAAGAAGAAAAAAGAACAAGCATTTGTACACGGTTGAACATGGCCGTTTTACTGAAATGCTAAAATACATTATTTTCACTTAAACGTAACTACTATTTCAACGCATACACACAGAAAACCAACATTTGGTTTGTGTTGGCTCTCTGTGTAATGGTAATGTTTGAAAAGTTTTTGATTGCATTGTGTGACTGCGGAATACTACGATCGTGAGTGTGTATAATTACTTAAAACGTGATCCCGAGCATGTCTGCTTGTTGTAGTTCAAATAATGAAATAGCCGTTTAAACCAAGATCAAAATGTGCCTATACCTGCACTCTGGCCTCAGTGAGGTCAGTCTTCATGGCGATCTCTTCCCGCGTGTAGATGTCGGGGTAGTGAGTCTCGGCGAACGCCTTCTCCAGCTCCTTCAGCTGGGCGCTGGTGAAGGTCGTCCTGATGCGTCTCTGCTTGCGCTTCTCTGGGCTGACCGAGCTGTCGTGGTGCTGGTACATCTTGTACGGCAAGCCTGTCGTGACAAAAGTGAAAATTTAGCACTGCGCTGCTTTGAAGCTAGCTAGTGCCAGCTACTGAGAAGTTTTCGTAGATTTAAATCAAATGGATCATTTGGCTATGGTCTAGTTTCTCCCCCCCCCTCCCGCCCCTTCAAACACAGCAACGATAACAACGTAGTGGAAAAAAGAAATGAAAACGATTGTAAAATGTAAACTGGAACACATGGACAGAAGCAACACTTCGCACAGTCACTTCCAAGAAACAAACAAACAAACAAACAAACAAACAAACAAACAAACAAATAAAAGACAGGACAGACTCCCTCATATAGAAGTGAAAGTAAACACCATTCACTACAAGTGCATTATAAAACTTTAAACATTCACTGAAGCCACATTATACAACTTTAAACATTCAAGCCACATTATACAACTTTAAACATTCAAGCCACATTATACAACTTTAAACATTCAAGCCACATTATACAACTTTAAACATTCAAGCCACATTATACAACTTTAAACATTCAAGCCACATTATACAAGCAGCTGAAAAAGGGAAACGGCTGAGAGAGAAAAAAATAAACGAATAGAATCAGGGTCTTTGTCAGGTTGTCGCAAAATCCGCTTTGGCAGTTTGTTACGAAAACTATTGAAAGTGCCCAGCCGTGATGTGGACCCAAAACAAGCTCATAGCTTATAGCAGGGGTCCTCAACAACATCCTTGACACTGATTCTCTAGTGGTGATACTGATACAATGTAAGGATAAGGATAAGGATAAGGATAAGATTTTATATAGTCCATGAGGGTAACCTCACAGAAATTCGGGCTGCTTTCTCCCTGGGGAAAGCGAGCTGCCATACAGTATACGGCGCTACCCATTTTTTTTTCCTGCATGCGTGTATTCATGTTTCCAAGCCCTGAGACTTAATGCCGTGTGAGATGGAATTTTTTTTTACACTTTATTCCAAGTCACACGGGTATTTGGTGGACATTTTTATCTATGCCTATACAATTTTGCCAGGAAAGACCCTTTTGTCAATCGTGGGATCTTTAACGTGCACACCCCAATGTAGTGTACACGAAGGGACCTCGGTTTTTCGTCTCATCCGAAAGATTAGCACTTGAACCCACCACCTAGGTTAGGAAAGGGGGGAGAAAATTGCGGCCTGACCCAGGCCTGAACACGCAACCTCTCGCTTCCGAGCGCAAATGCGTTACCACTCGGCCACCCAGTCCATATTCAGTCCATATGTGCATAGACCTCATGATTATAAGGATGCAAAGCAAGGGCAACTTCATCGAACTGTTCTGAAAAATTCAAATATTTGTTGTGCAACGGCCGGTAGGGATGTATCAAAGGCAGTCGTCCTTTTTAGAAACAGTCCAAAGTGAAGGCTTAACAATTAAAAACATTTGTTTATGTCAGTGGCGAGCTTCAAGAAATGTCAAACAGTTCAAAGGGGGTTTCGTAGCTGACCAATACATAAAATCAGAGAAGATTTATGGTCTATTTTCGGTTGTCCAGTCTCTTTTTGCCAGCCACCATTGAACCCGTTGTCTGATTCTTTCCCATTATATCCTTTCTTCTTTGTTTCTTGTTTTTTCCTGAATGTTTCTTTTTTTTTTTAAATGATAACTGACTTATCTTTAATGAAAATTGTGATATGTCTGTTCAGTGGTTTTAAAATATATGTATGCTTCATACGTGAGAGAGACCACCCATGTGATTAAAAAACACACCATCTCTTCACACGTGTGTATATCATGTAAATGAGGTCAGGTCAAACTAGTTTGGCAGGGAACTAATTTTCCGCTGCTCTTGATGAGAAAGTCACCGAGACAAATTTCATTCTCGAAACACTTTTGCATTTGCTGTATCCTCTAGAAGAATTTTGACAACTTCCACGTGACGCTAGGATTTCTATTGTGGCGTCTTTCTGCTTTTGAGGTCAGATTTCACGAGGTTTTGGAAGACGCTGTGGAAAGTTTGAAGCAGCAGGTACACAACTACATAATGTAGGATAAACAAAACACTACGTAGTTTGCTGTGTGCTAACAGGATTACACTCGTTACTTTTTCAAATATTGAAAAGCTCTCTTTTGATCGCATGTCAATATTATTATTTTTGTGTAAACCTTGTGTCACAGAAAAACATGTAGTATTCTGTTTATTTTACATTCTGTATAATTGCGTTCCTTCTGTATTTAACAAACAGCTTTGAATATCACCCCATGCATGCTTAAAAATGAATGATTGTCATGTGCAGAAAACCACTTCATCCTCTAGACCGTGTCAGTTTATTTCTCCAACTCTCATCCCAAATTCCTGCTGTCTATAGCAGCACGCAGCGGCACACGACCTACAGACAGGCACTACTTGGCGGAAGCGGAGCGTTGTCACCGTGGGTGAAAAAGTCCAGATACAGCCCCGCGCAATGATCTAATTTAGCCAAGCCCAGAAATCGTTACTTGTTTCCAAATAAAGAGAAGCAGACCTTGTGAAGAGAATTTATTTGATAAAAGCTGGATAAATAAATAAGCGAGATTGCCGACCATGTCGGGACCAGGGGGTCGGAGGGGGGCAGGCCAGGAGGGAGAACAGCCGGCCCTCGGGGGGAGGGCCAACCGACGCTCTAGCGCAGGGAGGGGAGGCGGATGATGGATGAGCAACGCCCCAAGAACGACAACCGTTGCCCGGCCTTCGCCGAAGCTGGTCGGGCGAGAAATGTAATAAGAGCAAATAAAAACGTCTACAGATTTTACGCTATTGATCGGTCGGGTGGTCTGTTTAGTTGCTGGCCCCGAGGAACGAAGCAGGGAGAGAGAGAGAGAGAGAGAGAGAGAGAGAGAGAGAGAGAGAGAGAGAGAGAGAGAGAGAGAGAGAGAGAGAGAGAGAGAGAGAGACAGAGAGAGAGAGACAGAGAGAGAGAGAGAGAGAGAGAGAGAGAGAGAGAGAGAGAGTGAGACAATTCTGGAGAAGCAGCATACCAGAAGCACGCGAAGAACTTTGAGAAATCCGAACAGTTTGACTGATTGAGTAACACTGAACTTGTTTTTGTTAAAGTTAGGTTATTATTATTATTATTATTATTATTATTATTATTATTATTATTATTATTATTATTATTATTATTATTATTATTATTATTATTATTATTATTATTTAAGTTATTGAGACATCCCAGTGCACTAAGGGATTTATAGAGCAAATCGAGAAAATTCATTATTGAACGAAGCGCATAGCGCTGAGTTCAATAATTATTTTCGAGATTTGCTCTATAAATCCCTTAGTGCACTGGGATTGTTTCAATAACGATATTGTCGGTACCGCCAGAGAAAAAAAGAAGATACAACACGCACATTTTGCTACGCGCATTTGAATAGGCATAACTGTGTGGTCAGGTCGTATAGAAGATCTACTTTTGTGTGGGCTGTCTCGTGTGTTGTGCTTTCATCACACGCAAACTCTTGTTTTAATTTCTGTTGGTAAATTCCAGTGTAGCGTTAAGCTAAACAGTGATGATCTTTCTCTCATTTGAACTCGGAGAAAGGACTGTGCTTTCAGTTATTTGCGGTTCGAAACCTTCATCGAGCTTCGACAGATTGACTGTGCAGAGTTGTGCCCCTTGCCAAGGTCGACGGAAAGCCCATTTTCAAAATAAACGTGGCATGTTTTTCGTGTGGTATCTTCCCTCATCGGGGAGTCTGGTACTAAATATGAACGGTAAGAATGCTCTGAACCCTACACGTATTATATCCCCATCGTTTTATCGTTCACATTTGCCTAACATGTTAATTTGCTGAGCGGGATTTATGTCGTCTGCTAGGCTATTGCACTGAGTCTCATTTCAAAAACAAAAATTGCTCGTCCCGTTGCACTGAGTCTGCACACATAAAGCAGGCTGGTAATAAGTCTTATATGTGGTAAGAACGTTCTAAACCCTACACGTTTTCGATTCCGATTGTTCTTGCCTTAAAATAAACGGAAAGCATTCATTTACTGAACAGATGCAGTCGTATTTCAGTGTAGTCTGCTACGTGCTGATCTAGCTGCGACGTTATCGGAATAACACTTGTGTTTTCTGTTAGCTGCTGGGAATTGTATACTAACTCATCATTTGGTAATGTGGATAATAAGGTACATGCCACCAACATGGCATAATTATGAGAGGAATCTTCGCAAGTCGAAACTGAAAAATTAGACACAGCGGGTTCTATTTTTAGATCAGTGCAACTGTGGGCGGCACAGGCGCATGCAATCTGTCAGAAAAAAACCACTTCTGCTTTAATTGAAAAGCAGGACATTTATGGTCATAATCATTGGTATTGTGGAGAATATATAAGCTACATGTCATTAATTAATTCTGAGGATGAGAGTACAGTCTCGCTTTGGCAAAGGGTGTAAGAATACGCTCTGTGGAAAAGTTAGCGCACTCCAGGAGTGCGCTAACAGATTTAAGCGCATCGCCATTAGCCAATCAACTGGTTCACATCAGTCATGTGACACCAGTACTTACTGACAATTATTATTATTATTATTATTATTATTATTATTATTATTATTATTATTATTATTATTATTATTATTATTCAAGCAACAGTTCATCCCAGTTTTGTGTGTGTTTTAAAGCATACATGTTCTAAACGTTTTCATAATTAAGCAAAATATTGAAAAGAAAATGTGGTTTAATGTGGAAAATGTACAGTTTAAGTACTATACTCCAGTTGAGGGTCAATGTAAAGGGGTCGCTTGGTGCGAATATTGGCACAACCGAATGATAGTTGTCCGCAATCAATCTCTCAGAGTAATAGTGAATTTAATTCAGCTTTTATCATAGTGATATGCGAAGAATGTTTCTTCATAATTTGCAAGCGTCAATCTTGTCAACCACACCCCTTTTCTCTTCTTTCATCACTTTCAATCCCACGTTCTCCAATAACTAATAAACAAACAAACAAACAAACAAACAAACACATTATTTCTGGTTCCCTTGTATATTCAAACTGATCTATTCAGTTATTCCTTGATTGATTTCTTAATCAATTGTTACCCGTTAATATATACAGCTAACGTAACAGACACACTTTTAAAAACAACATTTACAAAAAAGAAAACAGGGGGGGGGGGGGGGGGGAGACAGAAAGAAAACAGGAAAAGGAATTTAGAAAGAAAATCAGAGAAGAATAAAGTAAAAAGAAAAGAGCAGAGAAACAGACAGACAAACAGACAGACAAACAGACAGACAAACAGACAGACAGACAAACAGACAGAGACATCTATACGCCGCTAATCAAGGGCGGATCCAGGGGGGGGGGGGGGGGGTTCCGGGGTTTCCGGAAACCCCCCTCTGGCCTAAAAAATAAAAAAATAAAAAAATAAAGAGTTGTTGGGTACTTTATTGGCTCAGGTTCAACCAAATCGGTCAATTGTCCTTGCTTTGGTCCAAATTATCTTCTTAAATTTACTTTTTGGAAGGTGTATTAGGGGAAGTTTCTTGGCTTAGATTGCACCAGATGCTCCGTTCTCCTTGATTTTTATCAACAATTTTTCTTCTTTGTTTTTTTTTGTGTTTTTTTTTTGGGGGGGGGGGGAGGGGAAGAGAAAGAAAATAAGGTCCATACATTTCGGCTAAGACGAACACTATGTGTGGACGTGTGAAAGTGAAAGTGCAAAGGGGGTGGATGGGGAAGGGGCGGTTCAAAGGGGAGATGCGGAGGAAGGACTTGGTGCAAACATTAACAGCAATTATTGAAAGCATTTTGCTTGGGCAGTAAACTGTTAGTTGTTTTCGGGATCACGCACAAATGCAGTATGCTGTATTTCCTACATTTTTCATTGCAATACTTGCTTTATATACTGAGTTCTGTTATTAACACTTTTATGACAAAAGCTTGCCAGAACAGTAATATAAATGGAATTTTTTTTAAAATAAACATACTATTTAATACATGACTATATAAGTACACAAATACATATATGCGGACAAATTGATTAAATAAATACGAATAGGGAGGTAATGTAGTGCACAGTGTATTATTTTGTACAACAGAAAACATTGCCAATGTATCAGAAAGTTGTTGCTGTCACCGTAAACAGAAAGCTCGGCAAACCGGAGACACATTAAAAAGTGGACATGAAATGGATTGACAATCGCACAAATGTACGAATTTCGGACTTTTGACAGCTTTTTCTGTCGAGTATACGTACACACGACAAGTTATTTAAACACACGAAATCACCGTGTAGACTTTCAGTTAATTTATAAACAAAGTCCCTCTTGACGAAGATGTTTAACCTTCACCGGATCACGCTTTGGACAACACAGTCCGGATGATGTGGGTCGTGTACGACCCATACTTTCTAAAGAAGGATTCAACGTAAAAAGTATGGGTCGTACACGACCCACGCCATCCGAATAGGGATTAACACAGTAAAATGCCTACTTTAATTCCATATGGGTCGTCCACGACCCACAACATCCGGACTGTGTAGTTAAAATGACAAGAAGCGCTCTCTCCTTTGAAGTAAGCGGCTTGATTAGACTGTATACACTGCGAATTACAACTTAGCTCTCGTTTTGAAGAAAATATGGAAAAAAATAGGTTTGAACAATGAGGGGAGTCTTAACATGTGGCTACATTTACGGAGGTTATGAAGACAAAGTGTAATAAAACATGGGTCTCAAGAGGTCTTACATTTTTGGGGGACGATGGGGGGGTGGGGGGAGGAGGGTAGAGTCTCAAATAGGAGGTTCCACCGTACTCACAGCCGCTTCTATATCTGCTGGCCGTGAAAAGTAGGATATGCGCCGAAATGGCTGCGATCTGCTGGCC
Organism: Littorina saxatilis; assembly: GCF_037325665.1. Taxonomy (NCBI): domain Eukaryota; kingdom Metazoa; phylum Mollusca; class Gastropoda; order Littorinimorpha; family Littorinidae; genus Littorina; species Littorina saxatilis. The sequence goes on along the minus strand of NC_090250.1, from coordinate 48,988,031 downwards.
GATGTGAATGCGTGATGTATTGTGTAAAAAAATTCCATCTCACACGGCATAAATAAATCCCTGCGCCTTGAATATGTGCGCGATATAAATTGCATAAAAAAATTTTTTTTTAAATCCCTGCGCTTAGAACTGTACCCACGGAATACGCGCGATATAAGCCTCATATTGATTGATTGATTGATTCTATATCTGCTGACAGATTTTCGCGGGAGACATTTTAGTCGCACGATTTCGCATGGAATATGTCTAAAATCCCTCAGGGAACCATCTGCCAATATAAGAGAATACTTTGCCATGGATGGCTCCAAAGGGCACTATTTACTAGTATAATAATTAATAATTTAGACCCTTTAGAACACATTTTCCGGCAATTTTGACCTCAAGGGAAATTCTCAGTACCGCTTTTGAGTCGCACCTACAATGGTCTACTCGAAAGAAATATGACAATTGATTAAATCAAAATGAATAGTTGAACAGTCCGATCATCATTTGTCATATTGTTTTCCAGTGCTCAGCTCGGGGTAGCAAAAGATGTGCAGACGAAACGCGTTAGAGTTTATAAAATTGAATCCGGATTCTAGCAAATGCCAACAAATTCAGCTGCTGTCAGGCGGAGAAAAAGTTATTAGGAGGAAACGCATGCAGGTGAAAATAGTTCACCGAGCGAGAATTGCCGCCTGTATTAGACTAGTTATATACGAGGTACCGTTTCACTTGGAATAACTGTGCTTTCCAAACACTACTTTTACATGTACAAATAAATTACATGTAAAGAATAGAGATGCTGAATGTGCCATTGCTTCGGAGAGTGTTGGCGGTAACAAAAATTAATATTCAACGTAATCAACACATTTCTTGTGTTCAATCTGTAATCTTTAGTGAATATTTCTGTTTTGCTTGCCTAAAATTTGGTTTCGGAAAAATCTTTTCCAACAAGTATATATATATACAGATTTAAAAAGCAGCCGCGTTTCCAAGTAAGATTTTTAAACATCCGGTGCTTTTGGTCATCTTTTCGCCAGAAGTAACAACAATAATCGGCCAACATATTGTCTAAATAGTACTTCCTATCCAAAATATGACATGATTTTACATCAGATATGCATGTGCTTCTTCACATGATATGAGATCAAGATTTTTTTTTCGGACAAGATTTGAAATTACATGTGCTTTTTATAACCATTTTAAAAATCATTTAATTTTTTCATCTTAATAATGCATTAGTCAATGAGGCGTTAAAAAAACCAAAAACCAACCAACCACTTTCACATAATAATCATCCACATAAACTATGGATTATTAAATATTTGTACTAATGGTCAGGAAGGGACCTATTATTCTTAAGGGGGATTCCAAGTATCGTAGACGGTCATAATTATACGGTTGACAAATAGCATGTTTTACAGTTTGCAAGGGAATATACTGACGGGAGCGATGTGTTAAACCAGTCAAAAAGAATAGAGTGCATGTTGACCTACGAGACAGTCATGCAACCAACAGCATTTCAGAGCAGGCAAGTAAGTACAGATTATGGTCCCAACAGCCCCACCAGAGCTGGGAGAACCCCCCCCCCCCCCCCTCCGTCTCTCTCTCTCTCTCTCTCTCTCTCTCTCTCTCTCTCTCTCTCTCTCTCTCTCTCTCTCTCTCTCTCTCTCTCTCTCTCTCTCTCTGCTGCCATCTACACGTCCTGAGGCCGACCCGGGACTGGTATCGATTTTGCCGTAAACGGAACAGCGCGTTGCCCTGGCCAGAAGCGCCCAGCGCGGGTTATCTGCGCACCAAGGCTCTCTGGGATGGCGCTAATCTGGTTAGAAAAGACACGGACTCGCAGACTGTGACGCAAATTAGGTCCCACATATTGATATTAGTTTTATATTCCGCTAATCAGATCTGGGGGCCCAGTGGTTTTCAATGGAAAACAGGAGTAATTGTCCCGAGACGCGGCACCGCCGGCCACTCTTCCGAGATTGAAGGAGGAAAATTAAACGGTCACTCCTTCTCTGTGCCGAGGACTGCAGGACGGGAAGAAACAAAGAACCGGCCGTGTTTGATTCAATCAGAGTGGAGTAAGATGGCAGACACGGTGGCACCTAATCTATCACTCCGATCCTGCCTGTATATTTTCTTTTAATACAATCAAGCTGTTTGCCGCGAAGGTTAGTCGAATTAGACCGGGCAGGCACACCGCCTGGTTTAGCCACGTAAGGCTTCTTCTTCTGCAATGGCAGATCTCCTGGATTTCCCTGAATGAACCGATTTTTTTGTGTTTTTTTTTGGGGGGGGTATTCTTTCCTTAGGCGGGGCTTGCAAAAAGATTGGTTGTCGTGCTTGCTTTTCCTTTAAAAGAAAAATGTTTGGACTGATCAAGGAGGTTCTTGGTGGTGGTACTGTGTTCGTAATTCTCTCTCATCGTTCGTCTGACTGTCTGTCTAAGCAGCCGCTTCTGCCTCTATGGTTTAAATGTAAACAAGGGTTGTCTTCTCGAAGTGTAGAAAGCCTGAACTTTCTCCGGAGTTTTTGTCCAAATAAGGGTTGCTTCTATGACTTGTGTGTAAACAAGGGCTGTCTTTTGGATTTCTAGAAACCCGAATCTTACTCTGAGCGAATACAAAAACAGTCATTCAGACACGGTGTGTTTGCACTATTGAAGCCAGTCCTTAGAATCACTTATTTCTGTCGGAAGGCTCAAACCATAGCCTTGCAGGAACGACAACTTGGGCCTCTTGCGCGAGCAATCCACCAAGCTGCATGGATATAGTTATCAAATCCCTAATAACGACAGATATGCAAAGCAAGAGACTGTTTTTGAGTACATCTGTTGCATAAAGATTGCAGAGAAAACCTTATGCACCAACAACAGTGAACATTCAAAAGACCTGAAGTTCAGAGCATGCATGTCCCATTATAAAGCAATATCCACTAGCAAGCACATTCTGTCTCCATCATATCCCTCAGTCATGATCACTCCCAGGGCCCATTTTGAGTTCTCAGAGACAAGGCGCTGTCGTCCTTCTATCTCTGATAAGGCAAAACAAAAAAATTGGTCTGTTTACGGTAACATAGGCCCAAAAAATAGGGTCGGTAGGTCGGGATTTATTTATTTATTTTTTTTCCCAAAAAACCATATTTTTACGTTATTTTGATTTTTTTTCCCCAAATGCCAAAAAAAAGTCTAGGGTCGCGCGAAAAAAATAGGGTCGGTCGGGTTACCGAGAACAGACTATTTTTTTTTTTGGCCTAAGGCGCAGTTAGGAAAACATTTGTGAAGTCATATCGACTGATAAAACGAGTATAACAAAAAGAAACAATACAAACAAGTCCCGTGAAGCAATATCAAAACATTGAGTCAATCTGTCGGCCTGAAATTAACCAATCAACATCGGAAGATTTAAAACTAAACTGGCCTCGCTATGATTGAGACCGAGAAAGAATACTATTAAACCTTCCTAATCGTTCAATAATTTTATCAACGGCAACGCGTTTCTGTGTTGATGCCATGTTGTCAAATGAGACGATGTACTTATATATCCCCCCCCCCCCCCCCACCCCACCCCACCCCTATCTGTCTGTATGTCTGTCTGTCTGTCTGTCTGTTCGTCTGTTTGTTTCTCTCCTTATCTCTCTTTTGGTTGAAATACAATAGAGCAAGATATTGATTTTAAATATGCTCATTATGTACTTTACCAGTAAATTGTGGAATAAAACACTGTTTAAACCAAGAGACTGAAGATTTGTTTAGCTGAATTATTTTCGGCGATTGAGATTGGTGTCAGTTATGAAATTGTTTTGAGCTCTCAGCATTTTTAGGTACTCTGATTACCATAGAATGATTGTCCGACGTAATTTTGTCATCGTCACCTTCTTCCTATCAACTAAGTGGTCATTTTCAAAATGATTTATTAATATTTAACATCATTGTGAAAACTTTTGACGCCGCTGTTGTTTCAGAATCGTTGTTTAAGCACCAGTGCCGCTATTAGAAAATACTCATCTTCAACACTTGTTGTACTTATTGTAGGTTGCACTGTTTAGACGCTTGCTGGTTAATAGGGGATTGAATGGCCTTTCCAGGCATGCAACTGGTTCAACATAAAACGGCCTCATCACAAAGATTTGTACTCAAACGCATCAGTCTGCTTAGTTTTTTTTTATGACAGGTATAGTATAGACTTACTGTTTAATTTTCTTACTCATTTTTGTGTTTTCACAAGGAATGAGGTCTCCGTGCAAGGACAAAACGGACTTTCTATGAATCACCGAGAAAAGTACAAAAACTTGTCATTTTTACGCAAATTTATTTTGAGCCTATAAGGATATTTACCCAGCAAACAAAATATGTTCATAAATATGAAGCAACTGCTCTGTTTTACAAGGTGTGACATTATTGCATTATAAGATTTTGCACTGGCATGCTTTGCGCTGATTTCATAGGACTTTAAAAACCACCCACCGGCCGGTCAGAATTGGTGGATGAACGCTCTACCGATTGGGCCAACCCGGCAAACAGTTTTCCAGGGTGAAACTAAAAATGTTAACTTCAAATATTACACGTGAGTTCTCGAGCATGTGTCGACTCGTCGGTTTCCGGGTTCGTATTTGCGTACTGTACGTTCTGTCGATCTCACTGACAGACATTGTTCGAGGTTAGTTCAGTTGATAACTGACTATATGCTCCCGTTCACTTCGTATCAGTTTGGAAAGCAGTCTCAAGTAGCATGCATTTCAAGTGTGACCAACATTATGTCAGTTTTAGTCCGGCTTCGAAATGCATTGACCAATCGCCAAAAGCCGCTGACGCCATTGCATGAAAGGGTTCCCCTACCCAGAATTCCAAACAGTTTTGGAGTTTTTGAAGATTCAGTTTTGGACGACGACGCTCTATGGTCCGTGTATTATATAAAGGGAAGCAAGCGGTTAAAAACGGACGTCGACAGAGCCAATGAAGAGGGATGGGAACGTTTAGATCATATACCTGTGGTTAAGGGCAATTACAAAGACAAACAACTGAAGAATGGACAACACAACGGGCAACGACAATGCTACTGCCTCAGAGCGGTGAGAGGGCGATGGCAAGGGAAGGGAAAAGAAGACAGTAAACATGAATCGCACGTGCATTTTGTACTCACCGAGCAAGTGCAGCCCCGAGGAAGAGTGGGACGGATTGTAGCCCTGTCGGTAACGGCTGTCATTTTCTGCAACACACACCAAGCACATCTTTTTCAAATACATGTTTATAACATTATAAGATGTTTGGTGGGTTGTTGACAGACCAACTTTTTTGTTGGTCCAAGGGGACCATATCGTCTTTTGTTTCATCTTTATCGACCAAGGCCGAAGGCCGCGGTTGATAAATATGAGACAAAAGGCGATATGCTCCCCGAGGACCAACAACAAAATGCTGGTCTGACAACAAGCCACCAAACATCGTTTTGTCATCATTTTGGTTGTGCAACAAAATGCACAATAACCCACAGGGAGACGAATTTTTAGAATCCAACTCCGGGCCACAAAGCATCGTCACAGTAGCACGAGATAACACGTCAAACTTGTATGTGACGTCAAACGTAGCTTGTTGACGCTTTTCTTCCAGTCTGAAAATGTACAGAGCTGCGATCATACCTGTGAATTCAGTAAGTGTTGAGCATATTTCTTTTCTTTTAAGTGTTTATGACTTTTCGTTGTGGATTTTGCGATTACAGAGATAAGTTGCAAATTGACCATGAGTCGCCGCGGTAATTATCAACATTGATTGGGTCTTTGAGAGTGAATGCTTACAATCGTTGTCATCGGAAACACAAATCCAAAGCCACGATGGTTCCACACATCAAACAATCAGCCTGATTGGCTTTTACTTTGACAATCCACGTTTCACATGAAAGCTCAAACCCATTCACCACCTCCAGTTATTGCATGGGGAACATGAGATTTATTTACCAGGTGTTTGTGAATGAAAACTCGTGAAAATGATGACAATATTAATGATTTCTCATCACACACACACACACACACACACACACACCGACACACACACACAAACGAAACATTGAGAGTCTGTTACAGACGCTTCCCCAGTACCCGCCGCATGATGCAATTTCCGGATAAAAAATGTCAATTTTTCAGAAAGAAAGATGTGTGTTTTATTTTGCCTCTTTCCTCTGTTTCCGCGTTTTTGGTACGACCCACCCCCACCTGTTGCATTACTGCATTTGTGTAGCGAAGCAACCTGTACTTATTCAATCTAATTCAATTGAAGTATCGTCTTTTTTCACTGTAATAATTTATTCATCTTTTTGTATTTGCTGCAGGTTGTGAATTGTTCAAGAATTAATCAGAAAATGTTCTTGCACCTCTGGCTTTGATTTTGCAAGGGCTTCTCTTAAGCGCCCCTCATTATTCAACAATAAATGAATTCACCCCAATAATAATTAATCAATCATAGATAAATGAATAGATAAAATAAAAAGTAAATAAATAAATGAATATATTTTGCAAAAGGATAAAGCTTTGTCTTTTCTGTATACCGTCTATGCACATGAAATGTGACTACTTTGACTCACCGCTTATAATCAATTTATGACCACAATTACTTTAAGATACCGTCTTTGGCGCGTACACAATCCTGCTCGCCGCCACAGGTCTGTCCAGGCTTTGACATGCAATCAGAGCAACCTTCCACTTGGACACATTCCAACAATCAACAGCCTGGTTGCATTATGTAGAAAGCCTAATATTATTTGATTGATTGATTGATTGATTGATTGATTGATTGATTTCTTTTTTTTTTCCCTTTTTTTCTGAATAAAAATAACATAAAAATAGATAATCCAGTCTCCATGATGTCACAGCCGTGTTTTTTTCGGCGTCAAACTGTATTCCTACAATAGTGTTCATGCTAATGTCGATTGATTTCTTGTTTAAAGCTGTTATCGCCAGCTGTTATTGTTTAAAGTAGTAGTGTTCCCAGCATAATCTGCTCCTTGAATTACATTCCCTCTTTTGTGAGCGATGGGAGCCCGGTAGCTCAGTTGGTATAGCACTGGACTTGTGATCGGAAGGTCGCAGGTTCGAATTCGGGCCGGGACGGACACAGATCGACTGTACGGGCAGACCCAGAGACGGAAGCCATGTCCCACCCCCGTGTCACCACAGTGGCACGTAAAAGACCTCGGTCATTCTGCCATAAGTGCAGAAGGCTGGTACCACCTAAACACGCATACACTTGTGTATCTCGTCAAAAGCCGTGAGGGCGTAAAACTCGAATCATACGAGTAACCCATATCTTGTCCTCAAGAGGCGAAATATTTAGCCTGTAGGACATAAAGCATTCTCTCTGTCCTTTTTACATTTAGTCAAGTTTTGACTAAATGTTTTAACATAGAGGGGGGAATCGAGACGAGGGTCGTGGTGTATGTGTGTGTGTGTGTGACTATTAGGGTTTAACGTCCTCTTAGACCAACTGGTCTATATTGGGACAGGTATTGGTAATACGCTGAAGATATGGTGTGATACTTTGATTCGAACAAGCCCGCTGTGGCTGTCTTCTTCGACACACCAGCATTGGGTTTGTCTCGTCAAAGTATCGAAAATACGATCATGATAATCAGAGACGAGAGATGATGCATGCGTGTCTTCGTGTTTTCCAAGCCCTGAGACTTTCGCTGTGAACGTGGGATCTTTTTCGTGCGCATGTGTGCACACGGGGGTGTTCGGACACCGAAGAGAGTCTGCACAAAGTTGACTCCGAGAAATAAATCTCTCGCCGAACGTGGGGATCGAACCCACGCTGATTGCGATCAACTGGCTACAAAGCCAGCGCGCTACCAACTGAGCTACGTCCCCGCCCCTGTGTGTGTGTGTGTGTGTGTGTGTAGAGCGATTCAGACTAAACTGCTGGACGGAATGATATCCCCGGACATGTTTTTCTTTTTTTCGATAAATGTCTTTGATGACGTCATATCCGGCTTTTTGTAAAAGTTGAGGCGGCACTGTCACACCCTCATCAGTTTTTCAATCAAATTGATTGAAATTTTGGCCAAGCAATCTTCGACGAAGGCCGGACTTCTGTATTGCATTTCAGTTTGATGGCTTAAAATTTAATTAATGACTTTGGTCATTAAAAATCTGAAAATTGTAAAAAAAATATTTTTTTATAAAACGATCCAAATTTACGTTTATCTTATTCTTCATCATTTTCTGATTCCAAAAACATATAAATATGTTATATTCGGATTAAAAACAAGCTCTGAAAATTAAAAATATAAAAATTATTATCAAAATAAAATTTCCGAAATCGATTTCACCTTATTCCTTGTGGGTTCCCGATTCCAAAAACATATAGATGTGATATGTTTGGATTAAAAACACGCTTAGAAAGTTAAAAAGAATAGAGATAAAGAAAAGCGTGCTATCCTTCTCAGCGCAACTACTACCCCGCTCTTCTTGTCAATTTCACTGCCTGTGCATCGAGCGGTGGACTGACGATGCTACGAGTATACGCTCTTGCTGTAAAAATGCAGTGAGTTCAGCTTCATTCTGTTAGTTCGACAGCTTGACTAAATGTTGTAATTTCGCCTTACGCGACTTGTTTTTTTGTGTGAGCGATCATGATCACTGTCACAGAACTTCTCATGCAGGTCTTTATACAGGATAAGACTGAGCGTCCCTCCACTTTGACCCATGTTAACAATCAACAGTCTGGCTGGGTCCCGTACAGGATAATGTTATTACACCCCCGGTATAGGGGTGTGTATAGGTTTCGCTCGATGTGTTTGTTTGTTTGTTTGTTTGTTTGTGTTCGCATATAGATCTCAAGAATGAACGGACCGATCGTCACCAAACTTGGTGAACAGGTTCTATACATTCCTGAGACGGTCCTCACAAAAATTGGGACCAGTCAAACACACGGCTAGAGAGCTATTGGTGGATTAAAATTATACAAGGACTTATAGAGGGACATCTGAATGGTCAAAGGGAAATAACCATTCTCACTCAGTCACTGCCACCAACTGAGAAGGTTATTTCCCTTTGACGGGGGTGTTTTTTCCTACCTCGGAGGAATTTCTTGTTATTGTTGTTGTTGTTGTTGTTGTTCTTGTTCTTGTTGTTGTTGTTGTTCTTGTTGTTGTTGTTGTTCTTGTTGTTCTTGTTCTTGTTGTTATTGTTGTTGTTGTTGTTTTAAGTGGCAATTAGGTCAATCAGCTAAATAGATTTAGGTAGGGCCGGGGGGAGGGGCGGATCTGACTTTAAAGAATACAATAGTTTTAAATGTGTCTTTCCCTGTTTAGACTTTCTTGCCTGCTTAGAGCCATATCGGATGTTAGATTTTAGCACAAACAGAACAAATTGCCTTAAGAAAATGCACGTGAAACATTAAACTAATGTTTCAAGTCGTTAATTTTGCGTTAGTGTAACCATGCAGCCATGACTGAACAAAGTGTCTGAAATATGAATGCATGCTTGCTGATGGTTTGCATTTGGTGAAAAAGTGCTGTTTCCAATCACACACACACACGCGCGCACACACACACACACACACACACACACACACACACACGCGCGCGCGCGCGCACACACACACACACAAACACACATACACACACACACACACACACACACACACACATACACACATACACACACGCGCGCGCACGCGCGCGCGCGCACACACACCACCACCACCAACAACAACAGCATCATCAAGCGCGATCACCATGTCACAGCAACAAAAAACAGGACAGCGCTCGCCCATCAAGGGAGGCAAGTCGCGAGGCCACAAGGGAGGTAACCAATCTACCCCCTGTCGCGCATGGGGCGGAAATGGGCGGTTGTCCATGTGGCCACCGTTCT
>NC_090250.1:48956546-48977985 GCF_037325665.1 Littorina saxatilis | reverse complement strand
AACAACAAGTCGCGTAAGGCGAAAATACAATATTTAGTCAAGTAGCTGTCGAACTCACAGAATGAAACTGAACGCAATGCAACGCAGCAAGACCGTATACTCGTGGTCCACCGCTCACGGCATAGGCAGTGAAATTGACAAGAAGAGCGGGGTAGTGGTTACGCTATGCTGCATAGCACGCTTTTCTGTACCTCTCTTCGTTTTAACTTTCTGAGCGTGTTTTTAATCCAAACATATCATATCTATATATTTTTGGAATCAGGAACCGACAAGGAATAAGATGAAAGTGTTTTTAAATTGATTTCGAAAAAAAAAATTTGATAATAATTTTTATATATTTAATTTTCAGAGCTTGTTTTTAATCCGAATATAACATATTTATATGTTTTTGGAATCAGCAAATGATGGAGAATAAGATAAACGTAAATTTGGATCGTTTTATAATTTTTTATTTTTTTTTACAATTTTCAGATTTTTAATGACCAAAGTCATTAATTAATTTTTAAGCCACCAAGCTGAAATGCAATACCGAACCCCGGGCTTCGTCGAAGAGTACTTGACCAAAATTTCAACCAATTTGGTTGAAAAATGAGGGCGTGACAGTGCCGCCTCAACTTTCACGAAAAGCCGGATATGACGTCATCAAAGACATTTATCAAAAAAATGAAAAAAACGTTCCGAGATTTCATACCCAGGAACTCTCATGTCAAATTTCATAAAGATCGGTCCAGTAGTTTAGTCTGAATCGCTCTACACACACACACACACACACACACGCACGCACACACACACATACGCACATACACCACGACCCTCGTTTCGATTCCCCCCCGATGTTAAAATATTTAGTCAAAACTTGACTAAATATAAAAAACAGGACAGCGCTCGCCCATCAAGGGAGGCAAGTCGCGAGGCCACAAGGGAGGTAACCAATCTACCCCCTGTCGCGCATGGGGCGGAAATGGGCGGTTGTCCATGTGGCCACCGTTCTTCAAGTGAGACCACGCTAATGAAAAAAAAAATCTCTCCCTTTCCCTCCCCCCTCCCCCTTTTTCGTTCCCTGCGCTCCATTCCTTCCTCCTACACCACATTCAACTCACGTCGCACAACTTGACTATGATCGCATCAGCAGCAGGGACTTGAAACACAGTGTTGTCGTTTAGTTGCTTGTTAACAGCAAACAGAAACACTGTCACACGGTTTTACAATTACTAAGATTTGAAGAAGTGGACTGTGAATTTGGGGATTGTGATTTCAATTTTGAGGCAAAAACTGTTCAAATGTAATGCTTGTTTGGTACAGACGTCGCTAAACGTACAGTCTCTGCCATGCTCATCTTTCGTACAAAAAGACATACCAGAGATGCCCTAAAGCGTCGGCAGTCATCATTCTGAAGACACATACCCTCCCTGATCACATCATTCACCTCCCCCACCTTTTAAACGGAGACAAACAGTATTCTCTATAATTATTTGAACAGGAACATTTTTTCCACAGTACACTCGTTCATCGAACGTTCAGGCCGCTTTGGGCAAACCAGAATCAATGCTCCACAAGCCGGACAACAACTTTAATTTCTGCACATCTCCTACCCATCCCTCTTCTTTTTATTCCTCTTCTTCCCCTCCTTCCATCCTTTTACTGGGTGGCCGAGTGGTAACGCACTTGCGCTCGGAATCGAGAGGTTGCGTGTTCGACCCTGGGTCAGGCCGCTATTTTCTCCCCCCTTTCCTAACCTAGGTGGTGGGTTCAAGTGCTAGTCTTTCGGATGAGACGAAAAACCGAGGTCCCTTCGTGTACACTATATTGGGTGTGCACGTTAAAGACCCCACGATTGACAAAAGGGTCTTTCCTGGCAAAATTGTATTGGCATAGATAAAAAATGTCCATCAAAATACCCGTGTGACTTGGAATAAAGGCCGTGAAAGGTAAAGTTTCGCCTAACAGGCTTGAGGTTTGCTGGTCGATGTGAATGCGTTATATATTGTGTGTAAAAAATGTTTGTCTGTCTGTCTGTCTGTAAAAAATTCCATTTCACACGGCAGAAATTAGTATGTAAAGCGCAGAGAGCACAGTTAATTGTGGTTCGCGCTATATAAGCTCACCATAATAAATAATAATAATACTGTCTTTCTTTATAACGATTCTGCAACGTTTATTATGTTATTAATAGATTTGGTTTATTTAGACGAATTGTTCAGTCGTTACCGCCTTACGTTGTAATGTCCATGCAGGAACACCACTATAAGCTTTTCTAGCTTGTTGCTGTTACCAGTGTATTTTGTATACATGTCATGATTGTAACTTTTGTTAAAATACACTTATGTTTAAACCAAATTACAGACACATTTGCCGTAATTTTAGGCAGAACCGACGAACTTTTTTCACGCCGGGGGGAATGTGACGCAAACAACTGCCGCAAACGTCTTCAAACAAAACAATTTCGAAAACAAAGAGTTCTAGAAAGGCCATTACAAGGATTCATGTCTCTATAGACATGATATCGGAACAGCATCACCTCCGATTCTGCTCCAGTCTCATTGGGACCGGGAAATGGTCTGTGGCGCTGTGGTCAGTGTTTCTAAAGTCGGAAAATCAGAATTAGTTATTGAAGTCTCCAGCGTCTTGTCTCTGTCTCTGTGAGATGATCAGTTGTCGCTCCAACGAATATTTGTTTTGTTTTAATTTGTTTTGAGATGTTTCCATTTGGTCGTTTAAAAAGAGTAAGTTTCAAGTCGTGTCACGTAAAATAAGTATTTGCTTGAGTGCATGTCCTATTTGTATGCTTTGAATTGTTTCATGCGAAGAATTCTGAATAAAATTTTGTTTAAACCAAGTCGTTAATGTTCTGTCTCTGAGGTGACGTTGATACGCGTTGTCCGTTGGTCTCTCGGCGTGTTTCCATAACAAAGCTAGAAAAAGTTGTATAAAATTCATTGTGTTTTGTCACATGAGGTTCTCAAACCAAGCTGTCTTTCGATCTAAGGGGTTGGTGTCCATATCAAAGTTAAAGGATCAGAAAACAAGAATGTTAATAAGTTCATGGAACGATTAATCGACCAGACGAAATTCAAGTTCACCAGAACTTCGATCTATCGATTTACAATTTGGAGAAAGTAGAAATAACTCATGGAATCTTATCTTCAAGATATAGCGTAAAGAACAGTATCGCACAACCACTCTCTCTTTCGGTGACCATACTATCCGGCCACGTGACCCGTGGTACGGCACAGACCGAGTCGAGTCCAACCGACCGCCGCCGCCGGAAAGTTGATGGTGTCAGAGACGGCGAAATGGCGAGGAGGAATAATTACGCAGGCGGCGTGTATTCATTGGCGGAACAATTAGTCGTATGGCCGGATCCCTTTACACCCGTCCATCTGGGCCCGGCGTGGCGGCCGCTCCCTCGCCGGGTCGTTGTCGCTGTTGATGGTGGGTTTGGGTGGTCGCTGCTGCCGTCTTGTGACACTGCTCCTCACGCCTTGATGCCGCACAGACCGCTCTGACTAGTCCCCCCTGTCACTCCCCCCCCCCCCCTCCGTTTTGTCACCTCTCCCTCTCTCCTTCCATCCCGTGCTGTCACCTCCACAACACTCGAGTAGATCCTACGCCTCTCGCCTCGCATTCAGCTCACCTCCCTTCTTCTCTGTCACCCTCACTTCTCTATGTCACGTCCCCCCAACACTCACTGCTTCCGCTCTTACCTCTTACTTCCCGTCCCGAATAATATCTGTCCTGTTCCTCTTACCTCTAGAACTCCCCCCCCCCCCCCGCACCCCCCCCCCCCCACACACACACACACCGTCATCCCCATCCCACTCTCGCCGCATGTTTTCCACACCTATATTTTGCATGTTCTTTCTCTCATGTCTTACTGTTTCATGTGAAACCTTTCTCCTGTTCTTGCCCTGTAACACTTCAGACGACATCTTCCATCCTCATACGGCCATCCCAGTTACATCCACGTCAGTCTTGGCTTCTGAAAGTTACAGTTTCATTCCTGTATCTGTTTCTTTGGTCTCTTTGTACAACGAATCCCCCCCCATCCCCCCACTTTCCACATCCTTTGTCATGTAAGCTTGTCGTTGTTCTGCTTGTCAGTGTCTGTGTTTTGAATTGCATTTCAATCTACTATATAATACTGGTAGGATTTTCGGTGGTTTTTCGATTCCTGTCACCAAACCGCGCGGATTTGTGCCTTCTCCTTCGGTTGCTATGCCAACGTGACCCAGGAAATCGATTCCGCTAGGTCCCGACTTCCAATTTTGTCCACGAACAAAGTTTGAAGAGGTTTGTCTCGCAAATTTGAGTAGACAACAGTGAACTTTGACCTGAACTTTGACATCGCGGCGAAAGAGATCTGTGATTGGTTCTTCTTCAACTTTCGGTTCGACTAAACACGCGACCGCACCTCAGACGAACCTAGCTGTGTGTTTTATTTCTCTACCCCAGACGAACCTAAAATAATAAGAAGATAGATAGATCTGTTTATCTGTTAATGGAACTCCAAAATATTCCATAGATTTGTTTACTAAATAGTTCGAAACATTATCACCTGATAAGTCGCCGTATAACCTTATAGGTTCCAGCGACTAAATATTTTCCCCCGGTTCAACCATAGACATGTACGTCATCATGATCTCCCCTTAATTTGACCGTTATTTTGGCTGTCTTAGTGAAATGGTAAGATATATCTCTATGTTTTTTACATGTAAGTGTTCGGAAAAAATACAGTTATAGCAGCTATGTACAAAAATAAGCAGCATATGCTCTTTTCGCCAAAGTAAAGTCCTTTTTTCTTCTGGTTTCTTATATGTGTCACAGCACACCGCAAGCTTTTAGGCGAATAGCAAGTGAGTGGTATATATATATCATCAATTTTATAGTAGATAACGGTGTAAAATACTTACCATGTTCATGTCCGTTATACGTTTTCAATATTCCATATGTGTCATTTAATTGTGTGTTGCTTGATGCCATGTGTGTGTGTGTGTACATGACTATAAATAAGCATGGATGGATGTGTGCACTCGATTGTGTGTGTGAACCATGTATATATTTTCTGTTGTCAATTAGATATGTTATACTATGCGTTTGAATCATTAAGTATTTTAGACGTCATACTTTTTTTCGTATCTTCACGATGGCTTTTTACCCGTTTAAATTTTAATGCTTCCAACTTTCAAAGCGCTGCACGGCTGGGAAGAGATGCGCACTTTTATCACTGTTGTTCATGTAGACGTAATCATGGATTCATGCAAACGTCATACCTGCTGTATTTTATTTTGTTTGTTTGTATAGTCGCGTGCGGTCGCGCAGTCTTTTTGGTCAGTTCCGATTACCTCCCATTGATGCGAAAACCTATATGACTGTTTTTTGTTATTTTTCTCTCTGTTAATTCACCAGTGGCTATGTAACATGTGTTATACCTTATAGGTTCCAGCGACTAAATATTTTTCCCCGGTGCAACCATAGACATGTACGTCATCATGATCTCCCCTTAATTTGACCGTTATTTTGGCTGTCTTAGTGAAATGGTAAGATATATCTCTATGTTTTTTACATGTAAGTGTTCGGAAAAAATACAGTTATAGCAGTTATGTACAAAAATAAGCAGCATATGCTCTTTTCGCCAAAGTAAAGTCCTTTTTTCTTCTGGTTTCTTATATGTGTCACAGCACACCGCAAGCTTTTAGGCGAATAGCAAGTGAGTGGTATATATATATCATCAATTTTATAGTAGGTAACGGTGTAAATTACTTGCCATGTTCATGTCCATTATACGTTTTCCATATTCCATATGTGTCATTTAATTGTGTGTTGCTTGATGCCATGTATGTATGTATGTGTGTGTGTACATGACTTTAAATAAGCATGGATGGATGTGTGCACTCGATTGTGTGTGTGAACCATGTATATATTTTCTGTTGTCAATGTTGTCAATTACATATGTTATACTATGCGTTTGAATCATTAAGTATTTTAGACGTCATACTTTTTTTCGTATCTTCACGATGGCTTTTTACCCGTTTAAATTTTAATGCTTCCAACTTTCAAAGCGCTGCACGGCTGGGAAGAGATGCGCACTTTTATCACTGTTGTTCATGTAGACGTAATCATGGATTCATGCAAACGTCATACCTGCTGTATTTTATTTTGTTTGTTTGTATAGTCGCGTGCGGTCGCGCAGTCTTTTTGGTCAGTTCCGATTACCTCCCATTGATGCGAAAACCTATATGACTGTTTTTTGTTATTTTTCTCTCTGTTAATTCACCAGTGGCTATGTAACATGTGTTACAGAATTGCACCGGTGTAAGGGTTAACATTTTATTTTTCACCAAGAGAATATAATTCATTATATGCGGGATAATGTGCGGGGGGGGGGAGGGGTGCAAACAACATTTTCACAAGCACATAACCAACAAAATGACATCGCATGCGCAGCACACAAAGTGCGTAGCACGGGTACCACTAGTGATTGTTGAATACAACAGGTTTTCAACAAATACAAACACTTCAGTTCTGAAAGTAACTGTTCTGGTTCTAAGGATTGTGTGTTCCAACACGCAGCATTAAACCCCACCCACACACCCCACGCTCCCCCCCCCCCCCCCCGGCACTCACCCGCCCTCGAGTAAGTACAACGGAACCTCTCTTGCAGGTCCACCTGTTTAACACACACACACACACACACACACACACACACACACACACACACACACACACACACTTACCGCCTTTAAAGACCTTATTTTGTTTATTTACGTTTTTATGCTTTTTGTTTTTGTTTAACAGATTTTCTGCTCGTTATCTCGGTAAACTTACCCAACAGTTTCAGATTCACACCACCCTAAAACCAGCTTTTCTCGGTTTAGGGGCTGCCTTCTGATAGTACAGGGTCAACTTACCGTACCTCCCTCTGTGCTTCTTGTATGCTTCAACGTCTTCTCTGGACGTGCTCCTCCTCCTCCCACAACCACCCCCCCCCCCCACCCCACCCCACCCCTCCTCTCCCGCTCCCACCTCATGACCTCCCTTAGTTTCCTGCGCTGCGTTCGATCTTTACTCTCCGCCGGGTGACACCAACCTCCCTTGTCCGCTTTTAATTCCTCGCTTCTGGCCGCTCAGGGGTTTTAATCTAGGCTGGCAAAGACTGATTACACACGGTTTGGGCTGTCCGTGACGGGCATTGGAAAAAATATGTGGAGTTTATCATCGTCACTCGCCCACCTCCCATCCAAACCTCCCCGTCCCTCTTCTATATGCTGCCCCCTGCCTGCCAAACCTCACGCTCACAAATTAAAAGTAACCGGCAAGAGAGGACGTGTGAAAGAAAAATGTAGATGGGTTGCAAGGCAAGCGTGGCACTTTCGGAATGGCGACAGGATTTGAGTGAACACAGAACTGGCGAGATTCGCGGTAGGCGTTCCTTTCCTGTTAGACCATGAGCGAATTTGGAGCATACACTCTGTGTTTGTCTCTGTCTGTCTATATCTCTGTCTCTATGACTCTGTCTGTCTTTATATCTCTGTCTCTATGTCTCTGTCTGTCTTTATATCTCTGTCCCCGTGTCTCTGTCTACTTGTGTACGCGTCTGAGAAATGCAATGGATCTCAAGACCAACTTTCTGCGATAGCAATCGGTCATTTGAAAGACCGACAGAAGGCCGTATACGACCTTTACTTTCCATGATAACAGATACCATCCTACCCGAGTAAAATATCATCTGCACAAGCACACGGTCATCTGTTCAAGTTTCAAACCAAACATCAACAGCTAGCCTGGCTGCTGCCTGGGCACAGTAACATTTTTCTGAGATTTAACGTAGCAGATTTGCATAAGTGCCGGGCAAAAAGTTAATTCAGTAACATAAATAAACCAAAGCAAAGCAAAGCAAATCCAATCAAAGCAAAACAAACCAAACCAAACCAAATCATAACAAACCTAAACAAACCAAAATAAAATAAACCAAAACAAATTAAAACAAACTAAACCAAAACAAACCAAACCAGACCAAAACAATCAACAACAACAACAACAACAACAACAACAACAACAACAACAACAACAACAGCAACAACGTGTTAACGTTGTCATGTGTGTATATGAATATGAAAATGATATCGGTTTAAAAACCAATCCGTTCTATGTCAGCAGAAGTCCTGAATCCACAATCGCGCGGTTGTACGTATGCATTGTGAATCCGTTCCTATGATATGTTCTTTCGTCACCAAAATCAACCGAAGTCAGGAGCAAAACACATTAAAAACAACAACAAAACAAAAACAAAAAACAAAAAACTAAATATTTAAAAAAAATCGAGAGGTGTTTATGAATGCGCTGCGGTAGAAATCTGGCCGCAGCGGCTCTCGAACGTATGAATGTGCATATATATATGTGCACACTGTATATCACTGAACGGAAGGAAATTTGCATCGGGCACGTTCACACTGGGACGATGTGGGTCTAACGAAGCATTCCCGAGTCGAACAGTGTACGGAATATGACCACTGAGCAATAGGAGTAACTCAAGTCGGACAAGTGCGCCGGAACGGACGTAATAGGTTTTGATCCGGAAGCGTTCGTTTTCTTCGTGTTTGCTTTGTTTTGGGACAGGATTTTTTACGCCAATTATCCCGTGTAGTGACGAGCCTAAAGGAAACAATTTCTCATCAAAAGGCAAGCAATCGACTCGGTGACTTTTCGCACAAGCGCGGGCGCCATCCCGGCAAGCGCCCATTCTGACGGCACGCGCCCGCCACGCGATCGAGCGCAACCATCCCTTGCACTCGGCCTGCAAAAAGATGGCCGTTTATGCCACCAGCCGAGTGCACGGCCACTTTGCCAAGACGCGGCCGCTACAAGCCAGTGGTTTTTAATCGAGGCGGCACCCGTTTTGATTAATGCTGGGGGGGACTGATTGGGGGATAATGGTTGAGGGGAAGGCAGTGTAATATTAATCACAGAGCCCATCTCCAGTGGGCTGCATTAGCACGATTACCCCCTCGCTGTTGGGAGAACGAGGGAGGGAGGAAGGGAGGCAGGGAAACAGCCGCTTGACATTTGGCCTTTTTTTACACCCCGGATGAAGTGAATTACTGCTGCGGCCTTGTATTCATTTGAACAGCATGAATTAAATTTCGTTCTGATGAAATTGTTACACTAGAAGCCTGAATAGCTGGCCTGATTAATTGAGATCAGAAGGAGAGGCAGAAGGGGGAGCCGCGTGCTAAAGGCAAAACAACGGCCGCCGACTTACAATCACTTGACGCACTAGCCGGTTACTCGCCTGATTACCAATAAATACGGCTTAATGCTCAGCACAGCACTGAGTCTCGGGAATACAAACATTTTATTCAAAATGAATAGCCTGAAACAATAACTAGCAACCAATTCGGGCACACACTCAAGCAAAAGCATATCCTACGTGACCCAAACAATACCATATTACACAAATCTACAGCGATGGTGGACCTGTTCTTAAATGGATACAACTGATCTGGTCGTTTGGGGGGGAGGGGGGGGACTCTGGAAAATGTTTGAATCTGCAGAATCTGGGGAATACACTGTACGTTAATCTAGACGCACACGGCATGATTTGCCCGAAAAAGCACCATAGGCATGTTAACCCTTTCACTGGTGCAATTCTGTAACACATGTTACATAGCCACTGGTGAATTAACCCTTACACTGGTGCAATTCTGTAACACATGTTACATAGCCACTGGTGAATTAACAGAGAGAAAAATAACAAAAAACGGTCATATAGGTTTTCGCATCCATGGGAGGTAATCGGAACCGACCAAACAGACTGAGCCAGTAGCGCGACATGTGTCGTGACAACCAAGTGACAGTATACGTAAAGTAGCGCGACATATGTCGCGACAGCCAGCCTAAGGCTTAACTAATCAAAGTTAGTGAATTAACGTCTATGCGCTGCTCCAACCCGATGCTGGAAACAAAAATAGTCCTGGCGGCTAGACGAGTAGCGCCCTCTATGGCGCGGCGTCCTAGTTACAGTCACACGTACACAAATACCATATTGCATCAAGGGAAGTAAACTTATCCAACTCTCACAAAGAGTGCCAGTGCCTAACTTACGAAGTTTAATCAAGCTTCCAAAACACTTATTTTTTCAAAGAAACGACAATCCTCTGCGCGGTAGCATTATTTGTAACACAGAATCTTATAGTATAATTTTCGAAGCTTTCTAAGGGCCTGTTTCTTCGATATTATCCCTTTAACTCACCAAGGAAAATGCAAAAGCTTGATTAAACAGAGGAATCTTGATTTATTTGCCGATGCATTTGGATTTGTCAGGTGAAAAATGAGGGGTGAGGAAAAGAAACTTTTACTGCAATTGTGTCATTTCCTACCAGCACAGGAAGAATAGAGATAATAATTCCAGGCCCCCGAACAACTGGTGGGAAATCTGTGTTTTTTTCGTTGCATTCGATGTCTGTCCTCTGTCCGTCTGGTTCTCTGTCTCAAGACCGTCAATAAATTAGATATCGGTCGACCACTTTCGCAGCATCTTCGCTTCTTCGGGTTTCAATGAGCATTTGGCCGGGCGTCAATTCTTAATTATTGTGTAATTATTGTTGATATATATTTTTTTCTTAATTAAAAACGAGACAACGGATGCAGCAGGTGGAGAAATAAATATGGGATAATTTGAATCTTTTTTCCATGCGGTTTGGAAAATATTCCTTGGAACTATCCTGATTGAAACAGATAGAAGTACACAACATGCAATAAATTCGTGCACCGTGTGCATGTGTTGGTTGTAGCTGTACACTCGCGTTGCATTAGCCGAAGGCAAAATGTCTGTTTGCTACCTAATACATAAGCTATACTGAAAGGCATACATTCTGCAAATAGTGCATTGAACGATTTTGCTCTCAAACGAAAATCAGATTGAACCTGTAATTTGTAGTTGACATCTTGAGTGTCGGAGCAAATGTTTCACGCTGTCAGCGTACGCTTTGCAGTATTGCTGATCCAGCCACAGCTCACTGTGCTAATGAAGACAATGGGCTGAACGGGAGACAATAACGTAAAACAGATAGTGTATGGCCCTATAAAATGCAACTGGCTGTTTGGCTGTATCAGATATCGCAATCATGCCACGACTTGATGAAGGAGAGAGACAGCAAGCGATTGGGATGCTTAGAGCTGGCCAAAGCATTGAACGTGATGAACACTGAACGTTTTCCGAAATCATTGCGCTTGGACTCAGTCACTTTTTTTGAAAAATTGTCATTTCATGATGTTTTATTCAAAATCAATAAAGCGAAGGTTTATAAACACTAAAATGGCCAATAAATAAAATATTCAAACATTGAAAACATTCACCACTGAGTTGATTTTTTGTGATTTTTTAAAGTTCAGTTTGCGGAATTTATGCCTCTCGGTATATATGCCGTGTAAACCATCATTTAAAGCACCACCGATATGTCCAGAATTGTATATGGGATCAGACTACCTTTCCATCTGGAGGCTGATGCCAAAAATCTACAGTCCGCTTTCTGCACCGAGTGGGAATGCTTTGCTGAATTAAGTTCGCACAATGACACCTACGTCATCGATCCTTCTTCAGCTGTGCAAACTTTGTTTTTTGCAGCGTGGGTTACTTCGAAATTTAAATTTTGCACACGCTCGTTTGTCTGCTGTAATTATTTACCGTACTTTCCGGGTGACAAGGCGCTTCGTTATCTAAGACGCACCCCCTTCTTTTTAAAAAAAATTGTAATCCAGTCATCCATTGGACGCAGGGGGCTGATAGGGCGCACCAAAATTGAAAAAGTATACCGGTAATGAAAATAAGCCGGAGAGATCAAAGCCAGGTCCATTGTTTATAGACACGACCTTCTTCCCAGGGATCAATGACCCAGTTTTTGCCATGAGAGGTGGTTCCTGTCATATCTGAGAGAGGAAACACTTCCTGCTTCGGGGTCAGTGACCGGTCAGTGACCGAGTTTAACAGAGTCGAACTCTGTGTGTGCGGCGAGATCAAAGACATTGTGATAGCTGGGTGGCCTTGTTTATAGACACGACCTTCTTCCCAGGGGTCAATGACCCAGTTTTTGCCATGAGAGGTGGTTCCCCTGTCATATCTGAGAGAGGAAATACTTCCTGCACCGGGTCAGTGACCGGTCAGTGACCGAGTTTAACAGAGTGGAAATAATTATGTGTGCTCTGTGTGTGCGGCCAGATCAAAGGCAGGCATTGTGATAGCTGGGTGGCTTGAGAGCTCGAGGAAACTTGGCCAGGGCAGTACCTAGTAGCTGAAACATGCATTATCACAAGTTGTTTGACTGGTACTCAGGCGGTCTCTTTGATTTTTTTCGTATTTCATACACGGATTAGACGCTTCGTTATACAAGACGCAGGGGTCGAACTCGAGGAAAAAAGTCGCGCCTTATGACCCGGAAAGTACGGTATAGATTTTAAAACCCAAATATTGAATTATCATGTTTAAGTTTCTTTGAGAAGAAAGGCTTCTTTGACTAAGACGCATTCACTAGTCAAACATACGAGTATGGATTGAGTAGTCACGAATAGCTGTATAGATGCATTGCTCACTTGAACATGCATTGTTTTGACTGAGAAAAAATTTATCTGTAAGACACAAAAACGATGTTATATTGACCCCATGCTTATTTTTTACAGTGACAAATGTGTTGCTGTGTATGTTCGTATCAGTCCCCGTGGATGGTAGCCCACATTGCACACAAACAATAACATTAGCATGAGCGCTGAATGACTACCGTTCCGAGCAGTGAAAGAGGGTCATCGCACCGTCTGTACGTGTGCATGAAAAAGAGAGGCAACGACACCAACGAAGAGATTTCGTTGAGTGCATGTAAGCTGATCTACTATTCCGTTTAACTTTTTCCCCGGGGAAAGTGCTATCGATGTGCCGTAGACTGGGCAGCGGAGCTGGAAGCCGTCTCTAAGTTAGTGTTGGGAAGAAGCGACATTGGATTATCTGATCCGACTTTCAACCTTCATGATTACTTAAGAGTTCAACCGATTTGTTCTTCACTTTTCTTTTAAAATAAATTTTGTTTAATGTTTTCTATATCTCCACATGTTTCGCCTTGAACCATTCTGTTCTTTGGTCAAGTATAAGACAAAAAAGACACCCTCGAATGAAAGCAAAATAAAGAAAGAAAAAAAATAACAAACTATCAAAACATGCAAACAAACAAACAAACAAACAAACAAACAAACAAACAAACAAACTAACTAACTAACAAACAAACTAACAAACAAAAATAAGAAAACAAAAGTCACTCACGCACACACACAAGTACAAACAAACGAATAAAGAAAATAAATATCGACAGCTAAAACGACCAGAAAGAAGTGGATGTTTGAAGAGGGTGTAAGGACTACAGGGAAAGCTCCTTCCTCCCGGTGAAACTTCGCCACACATCCGTCTAGAGATGTTTTACGTGCGCAAATGGCATGTTTTCACTTGGAAACATACCATAAATGAACAGACCAAAACAGGACATTTCTCTGCATAGAGATTTGTTTTTTTTTTGTTTTTTTTGTTTTGCGGTATGCTAAATTTATTCCGAAATTGACGACTTTTTTAAAGTTCAAAATATTATTACTAATGCAGCAAAATATTCGACTCCGCACAGCAAGCAGCCAGGCTGTCAATCTTTTGTATGCGTTCAAGGGGGAGGATGCTCAGATCTGTTAGGCTGACTTGATCGTTCATACCGGAAGGAGGGAGCAGTAAGCGAAAGCACTTAGAAGTATAACACGCTTGACTGACGTTCCTTGATTTTTTGTTTCCCATTACTGTTTGATTGGTTTTATTCATTCATTTATTTATTTATTTATTTATTTATTTATTTATTTATTTATTTATTTATTTATTCATTCATTTTTGTATTTATTCATTTATTTACTTATTCATTTAGGGCGGATGTAGCTCAGTCGGTAGCGCGCTGGATTTGTATCCAGTTGGCCGCTGTCAGCGTGAGTTCGTCCCCACGTTCGGCGAGAGATTTATTTCTCAGAGTCAACTTTGTGTGCAGACTCTCCTCGGTGTCCGAACACCCCCGTGTGTACACGCAAGCACAAGACCAAGTGCGCACGAAAAAGATCCTGTAATCCATGTCAGAGTTCGGTGGGTTATAGAAACACGAAAATACCCAGCATGCTTCCTCCGAAAGCGGCGTATGGCTGCCTAAATGGCGGGGTAAAAACGGCCATACACGTAAAAGCCGTGGGAGTTTCAGCCCATGAACGAACAAACAAACAAACTTATTCATTTATTTTTTTAATAAAATAAATGTACTTACCTTCTCTACTTTTTCATTTCTTTCTTTCTATTTTCCTTTCTCTATTCATTTCGCAGGTTCAACAAGAGCAATTTGATGCCCAGTCTATTCCTCGGGGTCTCGCTATACAACAATTGTACGAGTCGGTGGCGGAATAAATGGAAGTGGTTGAATATTTTAAGAAGGGGGATGGATAGAAAGTATTATTATTTTTTATTATGGTGAGCTTATATAGCGCGAACCACAATTAACTGTGCTCTCCGCGCTTTACATATTAATTTCTGCCGTGTGAAATGGAATTTTTTTTACAGACAGACAGACAAACAAACATTTTTTACACACAATATATAACGCATTCACATCGACCAGCAAACCTCAAGCCTGTTAGGCGAGCATTCACCTTTCGCGGCCTTTATTCCAAGTCACACGGGTATTTGATGGACATTTTTATCTATGCCTATACAATTTTGCCAGGAAAGCCCCTTTTGTCAATCGTGGGATCTTTAACGTGCACACCCCAATATAGTGTACACAAAGGGACCTCGGTTTTTCGTCTCATCCGAAAGACTAGCACTTGAACCCACCACCTTTTTCTCATCGGATTTCACATTGAATAAAATTTGTTAGAGACACACACAAAATTTATTTTAAAAAAAAAAAACCCACTCAAAGCAAGGTACATGCTTTTTCCAGGGGTGGGGTTCCGGATTTGGCTATGATTATTCAACGCAGTGTTTGCACGACGCAAGCACGTATACGCAAGCACGCACGCACGCACCCACACACTCAACCACACACGCACGCACGCACGCACGCACACACACACACACACGCACGCACGCACACACACACACACACACACACACACACGCACGCACGCACGCACACACACACACACACACACACATGTATATATATACACACAAACAACTACAACTGCATGGTCAGCCCGACACTACATGCAACCAGTTTTAACCAAGGCGTAATGTCAAGATTCCGTTATTTTGATACGAAATCATTGTATAATCAAATGCCATCGCAACCGAATCGGTGAATTATTTCCTGGTATGTTATGTACAAATGTAACCAGATAAAGATTGGAAGCATCCGCTTGATGCAAACACTGATGACGGCATGGAGAATGCCCACATAATATAATTATTTTTGCGCTATACATTGGTTATCTGTCAAAGAAAGAAGAAGAAAAAATGTGTTTGAAGGCGCTTTGCGGCATTTTGAATACGCTCATCAGATATTGGCCATCCTCGTTTAAAACATCTTCCTTCCCGTGTAGAAATAATCATGTCAACGACCGCAGTTCTAGCTGTCCAGTCTTTCACGTTAAATAAAGGAATTATTTCACAGGGACACATACCCAGAATCACTTGCGTGGTTGCGTTCTGTGCATGGCGAGGTTTTTTTTTTTTTTTTTTTTTTTTTTTGTGCTGAATTAATCGAGCATAGTGACATAGGTGTTACTTGCGAAATCTGATTCATCAGAAGAAAAAAATCCTACTCAGCACAGGAAGCATCAAGGCTTTTGATTGGTGGAGCGTATTAAAGCAGCAGGATGCTTTTATTATATTTAGTCAAGTTTTGACTAAATATTTTAACATCGAGGGGGAATCGAAACGAGGGTCGTGGTGTATGTGCGTGCGTGCGTGCGTGTGTGTGTGTGTGTGTGTGTGTGTGTGTGTGTGTAGAGCGATTCAGACTAAACTACTGGACCGATCTTTATGAAATTTGACATGAGAGTTCCTGGGTATGAAATCCCCAGATTTTTTTCATTTTTTTTTTATAAATGTCTTTGATGACGTCATATCCGGCTTTTCGTGAAAGTTGAGGCGGCACTGTCACGCCCTCATTTTTCAACCAAATTGGTTGAAATTTTGGTCAAGTAATCTTCGACGAAGCCCGGGGTTCGGTATTGCATTTCAGCTTGGTGGCTTAAAAATTAATTAATGACTTTGGTCATTAAAAATCTGAAAATTGTAAACAAAACAAAAAAATTTATAAAACGATCCAAATTTACGTTTATCTTATTCTCCATCATTTGCTGATTCCAAAAACATATAAATATGTTATATTCGGATTAAAAACAAGCTCTGAAAATTAAATATATAAAAATTATTATCAAAATTAAATTGTCCAAATCAATTTAAAAACACTTTCATCTTATTCCTTGTCGGTTCCTGATTCCAAAAACATATCGATATGATATGTTTGGATTAAAAACACGCTCAGAAAGTTAAAACAAAGAGAGGTACAGAAAAGCGTGCTATCCTTCTTAGCGCAACTACTACCCCGCTCTTCTTGTCAATTTCACTGCCTTTGCCATGAGCGGTGGCCTGACGATGCTACGAGTAAAATGGCATTGCGTTCAGTTTCATTCTGTGAGTTCGACAGCTACTTGACTAAATATTGTATTTTCGCCTTACGCGACTTGTTCCCTTTACAACACTCAAAGATCGGTGGTTCAGAACATGATCGCTTACACGAGAAGAACTATATCTTTAAAAAGCGCTTTTATATATACTTCACAGTTGCCGGCCGGGCTGTGTGGTTATGTAAAATGAAAAAAAAGTGGACGAGCTTATTTCCTCCATAACATGTCAACAGATGAGAGTCGGATAGTGAACGTAAGTATAAGAAAGAACTTTAATTATAAGTGAGAAAATTATACAGAAAGAAAGAAAATAGGAACGGAAAAGAAAGAAATAAAGAATGAAAGTGTAAGCAAACAAAAGAAAGACAAATCAAAAAAGAACGAGCAACAAACAAACAAACAAACTCACACACACAAAAACACAACAACAACAAAAACAAAAACAAACAAAAACAAACAAACAAACAAACAAACAAACAAACTAACAAACAGACAAACAAACAAACAAACAGACAAACAAACAAACAAACAAACAAACAAACAAACAGACAAACAAACAGACAAACAAACAGACAAACAAACAGACAAACAAACAAACAGACAAACAAACAAACAGACAAACAAACAAACAAACAGACAAACAAACAAACAAACAGACAAACAAACAGACAAACAAACAGACAAACAAACAGACAAACAAACAAACAAACAGACAAACAAACAAACAGACAAACAAACAAACAAACAGACAAACAAACAAACAAACAGACAAACAAACAGACAAACAAACAGACAAACAAACAAACAGACAAACAAACAAACAGACAAACAAACAAACAAACAGACAAACAAACAAACAAACAGACAAACAAACAGACAAACAAACAGACAAACAAACAGACAAACAAACAAACAAACAGACAAACAAACAAACAGACAAACAAACAAACAAACAGACAAACAAACAAACAAACAAACAAACAAACAAACAAACAGACAAACAAACAAACAAACAAACAAACAAACAAACAGACAAACAAACAAACAAACAGACAAACAAACAAACAAACAAACAAACAAACAAGCAAACTGACAAACAAACAAACAATAAAAAAGAAAGACTCGAAAGAACGAGAAAGAAACAAGCAAACAAGCCAACAAATAATTGAACAAACATACGCACAAAGTCGATAAATAAACATGTATAAACGAACGAATATACCAACAACAAAAAGCGAAGGAATGCAACAAGGAACGGACGGACAAACATACGGTAACATGAAAATAAAAGCATTTAGGTCAAGGACTGGAGACAAAAGTCCACATCCAATATCAATCCACATCCAAGAAAATGTCAAAAATTACGAATCATTTTCGAAAAACGTTTCGCTCTAGAATCTACAGTGAATGTACGTTGAAATAAGTTTTGTTTTGTTAATTCCGAAATTTGACTAAACTCGCATAGTATTGAAGCGAAAAACAAACGAACGAGCGAACAAGGTAGGCTCCTGAATTCAACTGAGACTATAGTCGGTACGAATCATTAACTTTGGAAACCGTGGTGGTTTTTTAATCAAACCATATTGCCAAATTTTTTTAAGAGTCCGAACAGGCTAAGTACGTTGCTTTTCTTTTGCAAATTGTAATTAAAACAAAACATTATTTTGGAAAAGAGAAAAAATTAGGAGGAAAGAAAGGAAGTTGTAAGAAAGAAAAACAAGAAAAAGAAAAAAGGAAAGATAAAAGGAAGGAAACAAAACCGAAAGAAAGAACACCGCTATAGTTATTTTCAAACGTTCTTTTTCTATGAATTTCAAAGTGTGTCGGATTGTTCCAAAAATGTAAACATTAAAAGCAGAAAGAAAGAAAGAAAGAGTTTAAAGAAAGAATTTAAAAAAGAAAAGAAAGAAAGAAAGAATAAACTTGAAGAAAGAAAGAACGAAAGAAAAAGAGAAAGAAAGAAAGAAAGAAAGAAAGAAAAAAAGAAAGCAACAGAAAGTGTTCGACTAAGCACAGAAATAACTAATATCTTATTAGAAAACACGACAGAAAGCATGTAAGAAAAATGAGCGGGAATGCAGGAAAGGAATAACGAGACAAAGAAGAAACGAAGGAGAGAGCTAATTAATGAAAGAATGACCTGACAAAATTAACGAATAAGCACGTAAAATAAATACGCAAGCACATACTTTTAAACAAATTATAAAAGACGATCAATGACAGGAAAAATGTGTCTTCATCTATAAGCCGATAGAAGTAAAAGCCAACGAAACAGATGAAAGTAAGTAGAAAATGAAATAGCCGAAACCAAAAGTCTGGACGCATTATACAAGAAGAAGAGGGTAAAGATGTAGAAATGACGATACAAGTCCAAATGTTAAAAACCGGACAAGAAACCAACACACTTCTCCGGTCCCAGCTGTCAGAAAGTTTCAGTCTAAGAATTGTGATTAATTCTTTTGGCCCCGGTCTCACACGGGGGAGCGCCACAAACAATGTTTGGGTGTATGTGCACATCCCTTAATATGATTTCCACCGATCTGCTGCACACACGCGGCACCCCAAACTCGGTTAGCCAAGACTAAAACAATTTGCGCGGTTCAAATCGTATTTTGTTCCGATTTGCTTTCACAATATGAAATTTGGAGGCCAAGGAGACGTTTTTTGGGTGGCGGTAATGAGCGGGGGGAGCCGGAGTTTAACAAGGTAAGGTCTAATCGCGGCACCTCCACAGGGCGGGGGGGCCAGACGTAACGAGGTAAGCAGCAATTATGACACTCGTCTGCCCTCCGCCGCCTCGCCACTCGTCCTTGATCCGCACACGTGTAGCGCCCTGTCTAACCTTTTGACGGCCCTAACTCGATATCACCTCGCCAGCTTGTACTTAGCCCCGCTAAACGCTAATCAACTCAGCGATAATCCGATACTTTCAATCGCTGGCCCAAACTTTTCACTCACTTAGCTCTGACACTGGGGACGCATTACTGGCCGGGGTGGGCACTGACAAAAAGGAGGCACACACAGAGAGACAGAGAGATAGGAGAAAGGGGTGGGTTGAGCTTACCGGTAGGGAAGACGGGTGCATGTTGCGGGTGGTCTCGTGGTCTGGGTACCACGCCGCAGCTGGTCCCGGTGGGTAGCCCGGGGTTGGACACGGTCGGGAAGGACCTCACTCCGTTGTAGCGGTAAGTCTGCCCCATCTGACCGAAGGGTCCCGAGTCAGCGTACGAACAGGGAATGTTGCAGTTGGGTAGCGAGGCATCCATCCCGGGTATACCGCACTGACCATCGAAGGTGGGCTGGTTGAGATAGGTGTAGTCCATGTTGGTCGGTCAGTGTCGTGCTCCGTGTGATGCTGGTCTGGTTCTCCCCGTCCGTCTCGATCAGTCGCTGAGCTCCGTTCTGTCAGCGCCTTTTAATTTAGCGATGGCAAATTTCCGTAATAGCGTTCAAAAGATTGTTTTTAAAATACAACAGGTTCCAGGTAATGGTTTTTGGCCCCCAAAATGGCAGTAGTTGAGAGGAGAAGCGGCAATGAGGTTAGCCCGGCCGCCAGAGAGCAGGGCAGCGCAGAGGTAAGAGCTAATTCTCACGCGAATTCGCCGCTTAGGATCGCTTTACGCCCAGATTCGATTAGAGAGCGAGCGGCCAGCCGAAGGATGCAGAAGCAAATTCTATCTGCCGGATATCTAATTTGCTCCCACCTCGGATAAATGATCATCAAGTTTAGAAAGTGGCAAATTCACTAACTACAGTTGGCTTATGTATGCGAGCTCTAATGCAATCAGCGAGCAGCTCTGGGAGTCTGGAGACCCGGGCCATAACCCCGCCCCCGCCTAGCAACCAGACCCCGCTCAGGCCGCGCCCCCTAGCAACCAGGCGGGCGAGCACGGGGAATCTGTCACCAAAGAGGCGTGGTTTAGCGCCGGCACCGTGCGTCGCACACAGCTTGACTGCCCTTTCGGCCACCGCCACAGAAGGGGGGAGGGGCAATGGGGGAGGCCGAGGATGGGGGGTGGGAGGAGAGGGGCGTAAATGAGAAGGCTGGCAGCGACTGGCAGGGCTAGTGCTGACGGTGAAAACACAAGACAGAACGGCCCGGGGACGGCACTGAAAGCCGCCCGATCGAAACACTCCGCAGTCGACACAGCGCTGCGGAAAAGTAAACGATGGACTGGATTTCTACAGTCTACGGTCAACACAGTCGGTGACTTATTACTGCCATCGCTTGTCGGAGGAGAAAAGCGTATTTCTGTGGACTTTCAATGTATACTGTTTAACTAAAAACCGGTTATAGCCACCAGGACTTGAACGTTTTCACACTGGATCATCGTTGTATTGTCCTTGGATTTATACCGTTAATCAAAAACTCTGTAGTAGCAATTAGGACTAGAACTGACGCATTCACATTGATAGAGGAAGGCGTATTTCTATGGACTTTCAATTTATACCGTCAATTAAAAATCGGTTGTAGCCACTATGACTTGAATCTATTCACACTATAGAGGAGGAAGGCTCATCTCTATCTATATGTACCTTGGATTTATACCGTTAACTAAAATTCTGTAGTACTAGTAGCGATTAGGACTAGAACTGACGCATTCACATTGATAGAGGAAGGCGTATTTCTGTGGACTTTCAATTTATGCCGTCAATTAAAAATCGGTTGTAGCCACCAGGACTTGAACGTATTTACACTGGAGGAGGAAGGCTCATCTCCATCTATATATGTACCTAGGATTTATACCGT
>NC_090250.1:48941546-48946546 GCF_037325665.1 Littorina saxatilis | reverse complement strand
CTCTCTCTCTCTCTCTCTCTCTCTCTCTCTCTCTCCAACTTCATTGGGCTGGGGTATAAATATCAATATCACTTAAGATTTAGTATCATTGTATCAAAATATGGTTCCATATACATACAGACATACACAGACAGATGGACAAAGTGAATCCAGTATACCCCCCTCCAACTTCGTTGGGCTGGGGTATACATATTGTTCCATATCTGACAACATTTCACAGGTGAAGCAAGTTTACCTTTAGTAGAGTTTCAGAACAATCATGTAAATTAGTAAGCTTTCAGAACAATCACGTATGAGGGCTTATATGATTACGATGAAATAAATAGTAGACTTTCAGAACAATCATGTAATAGTCACTTTTCAGAACAATCACGCGTGACATACGCATAGGCCTACTCTTAACCCTGTATCAACATACAAACCAACAAACACATCATCACCGGCACGGTTGGCCTAGTGGTAAGGCGTCCGCCCCGTGATCGGGAGATCGTGGGTTCGAACCCCGGCCGGGTCATACCTAAGACTTTAAAATTGGCAATCTAGTGGCTGCTCCGCCTGGCGTCTGGCATTATGGGGTTAGTGCTAGGACTGGTTGGTCCGGTGTCAGAATAATGTGACTGGGTGAGACATGAAGCCTGTGCTGCGACTTCTGTCTTGTGTGTGGCGCACGTCATATGTCAAAGCAGCACCGCCCTGATATGGCCCTTCGTGGTCGGCTGGGCGTTAAGCAAACAAACAAACAAAAAACAAACACATCATCAAACAAATAAACATAATTATGCATTAAGGCAGGACTCCCCAAAGTGCGCGTCCCTGCGTCCTAGACGCACTAGATGCCGAAATCACGTACTAGAAATTCATAGAGGGGGTCCCGGGACGCACTAAAAAAAAAAGTGTGTTGCGTCCCGTAGGTACTCTTTTCAGACTGTAGTCGTCAGCTAACATTATAAAAGAAAGACCAGACGTCAAGTTTAAAGTGTGCGTGTGTTGCATTTAACAAGGTATGGATGAAGTGTCCTCCTCGAATATTCTGGTGATAACAAATCCCACTTCAGATCACGTTATTCGCGATCACAATGCGTTATACGTACACAGGGGGTTTAGGGATCCGGGACATTTGGGACCCTCTAAAACTCCGCTGAGGGGGTCCACGGACCCTCTAAACATTAAAAGCGGGCGTCCCGGTGTAACACGAGAAAATTACTCCCACGAGATTTTTACTCCGGAGTAAACATTTCGTACGAAAAAGTTACTCCATTTACGAAAAAAGCACTCCCCCATTGCACGAGAAAATTACTCCCCAAGACAGGTGAGTTCCGAGTAAACATTTCGTACAAAAATGTTACTCCCCTGACGAATAAATAACGAATAAATTACTTCACCCCAACACGAGCATTTTAACTTCCCATGCCAGGTGTACGAAATTTTTACTCCCTTGTCCCCTGTTAGTCTTGGTGGTGGAAGGGGTGGAAGGAGGGTAGCGCGACATTCGTTTGCGCGAGATCACTTATTGGCATTATCCCTTCGCCCGCATCCCATTTTTGCGTACGAGATTTTTACTGGAAGTAAAAAAATGGGGAGTACAAATTTCGTGGTAGGAGTAATTTTTCGTGCCTTGGGGAGTTCTTTTCTCGTACGAAAAGTGTACTCGGAGTAAGAATTTCGTACGAAATATTTACTCCGGAGTAAATTTTTCGTGGAGTAAACATTTCGAGTTACACCGGGACCCTCTAGGACGGGCGTCCGCGGGAAGCCCTGGTTAAGGAATGAGGGGACAGCAGTCATTTTCACGTGACTGCTGTACAAGCAAAACTTCGTGATTTTCTTGTGATTACTGTAACTATGATGATTGTTTAAATGATTGTGCATAGTGGCCAATACACGCCCTGGGGAAAGCGTGGGCGTGGGCGTCCCGTTTGTTCCCCCACCGTACTATCTTTACGGCAGATAACCCACACCGTAGTTGTGCACTGTGAAAAATGCCCCAACACATGTTGCCGTTACTCAAACTCACAATGAACCTTGTAACTCGCGTACCCATAATTATATGGAAGGCTTTTTGGTAGGAACAATCCCTTGAAATGTTTACATAGGCATGCCTAAAATCGGTCAAACCTGATAGTTCCTTCCGATGAGGATGTTAAGAAAAAGTGGAAAACTACTTCGAAATCATAAGAGAAAAAATTCAAAGCACTAAATTCTTTAGAATGGTACACAATATCTTATCTTTTACCGTACATGGTTATTTCCGCGTCCGGCAAGTATTGTAGTCTCCGTTGGGCCTAATGGGGTTTTCCGAGCGAAAGAAAAGACAGGGTCACCAGCATTTATCCTGCAGCAGTCCGGGTCAACAAGGGACAGCTGGGCAGAGGTGCACTTCAGCACGTGCATACGGTAGCGAAGTTCATTCGCTGTGACGGACTGACCTCACTTGTTATGTTCTGCTTGTTGGCCGTGCACGGGGTAGTAATGTGACTTGTGCAAGATGGGGGCACAAGACTTTGCCTTCTATGACACAAACACACTCACGCACGTATAGTATATTGGAAAATGAAATGTAGGCCCCTACATTAGAAGATTGTGAGTATTGAATAAGTCGAGATAAGGTGAAGTGGGGAAAAAAAGTATAAAAACCTGCAAAAAACAAAACAAACAAAAAAACAGGAGGCACTGTTTTGAAGGACTTGGACCTAGTAGTGTCCCTTGCCGAGACAACAGCCGCGCCCTTACTCGGCTATGTCTTAAAAACATCGTTTATTTACTGTTAAGTGTACATATTTTATTTACTTATACATTAAACACTGCAGTTAATTAACCAGTTAATATAATATTCATTCCTTTGAAGACCAATCATTGTATTCTGTCTAACAACACTCTATTTTGAATACTTCTCTGTTAATCAACTTATTGAGGTAAGAAATGCCACATGAATAAAATACATGAGCTAATACAAAAATTAAACAAGTCGCGTAAGGCGAAAATACAATATTTAGTCAAGTAGCTGCCATTTTTCAGCAAGACCGTATACTCGTAGCATCGTCAGTCCACCGCTCATGGCAAAGACAGTGAAATTGACAAGAAGAGCGGGGTAGTAGTTGCGCTAAGAAGGATAGCACGCTTTTCTGTACCTCTCTTTGTTTTAACTTTCTGAGCGTGTTTTTAATCCAAACATATCATATCTATATGTTTTTGGAATCAGGAACCGACAAGGAATAAGATGAAAGTGTTTTTAAATTGATTTGGACAATTTAATTTTGATAATAATTTTTATATATTTAATTTTCAGAGCTTGTTTTTAATCCGAATATAACATATTTATATGTTTTTGGAATCAGCAAATGATGGAGAATAAGATAAACGTAAATTTGGATCGTTTTATAAATTTTTATTTTTTTTTACAATTTTCAGATTTTTAATGACCAAAGTCATTAATTAATTTTTAAGCCACCAAGCTGAAATGCAATACCGAACCCCGGGCTTCGTCGAAGATTACTTGACCAAAATTTCAACCAATTTGGTTGAAAAATGAGGGCGTGACAGTGCCGCCTCAACTTTCACGAAAAGCCGGATATGACGTCATCAAAGACATTTATCAAAAAAATGAAAAAAACGTATGGGGATATCAATCCCAGGAACTCTCATGTCAAATTTCATAAAGATCGGTCCAGTAGTTTGGTCTGAATCGCTCTACACGCACGCACACACACACACACATACACACACACATACACCACGACCCTCGTTTCGATTCCCCCTCGATGTTAAAATATTTAGTCAAAACTTGACTAAATAAAAAAAAGAATTGTTTTTTTAAAATGTGCATTTCTTTTGGTGTGTTTTTGTTTTTCAAGTGCGTTTGTAGTTGGGGGATTTGGTCAATCAATATATGTTTATTATTTATTTGAATGCACTTGCCTTTTACAAATCATGCGTCTTTCCGCGTGTTGTGCACACAGCCCCAGATGCAGACGTTCCGCGCGATGTAACGTGACGTCAGAGGAGGTCAGAAGTCAGCATTGTTTGACCACAGCAGACAATTAACTAATTCACTGCCAGGCGCGATGCGGCCCAGCCCTCCCTGGCTCTAATGCTCATGTTATGGACTTGGGTTTCCAAAGTCAAACATTTGTTTCTGCCTGCCTAATGCCCTTTTTCTGCCAGCCCCTGTCCCCTGCTCCCTCGGCGGCACGCGCTAATCTGCAAATGGGCAACCGGAGTGGAGGGGCCTTTTTTAATCACCACAGATATGAGAGCCGGGCAAGGGAGGCGACTGAGGCGGAGAAACGATGAGAGGATAAGCCATCGCGGACCCCCTCCCGTGCAATTAGCCACAGCTCGACAATCTGGCTTCCTTTTGCACAATCATCTCTCCACCCCCCCCCCCCCCCCCCTCACCTCTTTTTCTACATCTTCCGCCCGCTTCAAACCCAATCACCCCGTCCTGCCCCTCCGCTTTGTCACCCCCTTTATATACTTTGGATGTTGTTTTTATTTTATTTTTTTAATCTTTTTGTTTTAATTCTTATTTTACATACATCTGTTCTTTCTTCCCCACTCCCCATTTTCTGTTCTGCTATACCTCAAACCCCCGTCAGTTTCTGTGGGTGTATTTTCTCTGTTGCAACAAAACAACCCCCCCCCCCCCCCCCCCCCAAGCCCGTCCCATTCTCTGTCCTGCCGCTCCCACCCGACGGCCCCCTTTCCCCCGATCCCCGTCATAGTTTTTTGTATGTGACAATTGTGTTTAAGAGAAGGTCTGTATCCCCTCCCCCCTCCCCGTTCATTTCTTTATCGGTGCTACCCCCTGCTGTGCCCCCTCCCTTTCCCTGTAAACGTCATCACCAGGGGACCTCTTTCTCTTCCATTCCCTCCCTATTTAGATTATAATCGTCGTGTGTTTAATTAGACCTGAACATGTCGATTGTTTTGTGGCCACATTGTCCAACAATAGCTGAACCACGCGAAAACAGGCACACCCACACACACACACCCCAACAACC
>NC_090250.1:48926546-48939046 GCF_037325665.1 Littorina saxatilis | reverse complement strand
ATACGCACACACAGACGTATATAATGACTCTTGTTCCTGCAAACTTTTCATCGAGTTTTCCAGCAATGAAATAATAAAGTTATAAAAAAGAAGAGAAAAGAATTTGTCTTAAAAGGACGTCAAACTCGAATAGTCTGTTTTGGCAGTATACCTCGTGGCTGTGCACCCACACCACCAATGATAATGGTGTTTTACGCCCTCACGGTGAAACCATTAGGCGTAAAAAAAAAATAGGTGTGGTTACGGTAACCCAACCTACCCTATTTTTTGGGGCCGACCCTATAACTTTTTATTACATTTGTCAAATTTTTTTTTTAACAAAACAAGTAAACGAGTGCAGAAAACGCAATGAAAGCGAAAGCGCCCGAGTCGCACACTTATTTCCCTGTCAAGTAGGTTTAATTTGTACACATTAGAAAAAAAAAGTTTAAAAAAAAAAGTGATTGCCTACCTTCCTACCCTATTTTTTGGGGGGGCTATGTTACCGTAACCACACCTATTTTTTTGTGGCCTTATGGGCATTTTCCCGGGTGTGAACCCGCCTTGAGATGAGATACCGGGTGTGAACCCGCCTTGAGATGAGATACCCCGGTGTGTGCGTGTTTAGGAGTAATCAGCCACCTGCACTTAGGGCAGAATGACCGAGGTCTTTTACGTGCCACTGTGGTGACACGTGGGTGGGACATGGATACCGTCTCTGAGTTTACACATACAGTTGACCTGTGTCCGTCCCGGTCTACCCACCCAACTAAACCCCACCTCCCTTTTGCCACTCCCCCCCCCCCCCTGACCAACACCACCGCCACCACTGTCCACCCCTGTTCACTGCAGCAGCGACACGTCCCCTCCTTCTGGCGGCCCCATGCATGCAAATGGCGAGCACACTTCATTACACTTCAACACACTCACTTCAGCACGGCCCCCTCTCTCCGTCAGCCAGCTAATTCATCCAAATGCTTCTCTCACACTGGCGGCAAACAGCCCAACGTTTCATCTCTGATTGCTGCAAATGCTCAAAACAGCAGTGACACTGATGGCGTCATACGTCATGACGTCACAGTCTTATCGTGTCGTCATCGGGCACTGGTGCGACAGCAGTGGCTTTGCGTCATTTGAGAAGTGTGGTGGGAGTTTTGTATCAACCCATCTGTTGTGGCATTCTCTCGCTTTTTGTATAGTTGTATGGTTTCCATTACTCTCATTTTCAAGTCAGTTCAAAAGCAAATCATGCAGTGAATCTGTCCAATGTGACTACTTTTTGAGACGGCATAATTATTGCGTAAGTCTGACTCACAGCTCAACACTCCGTTACAAATAGGAGAGCAACATGTCCGGAGAATAATAATCGTCATTTGTATTAATCATTGCATCGGATATGTCTTGCCAAAACTGGAGGAGTGTGTGTGTGTGTGTATACAGGGTGGGCCACAAAAAGAGGGACAAAATCAAACTCTCATATTTTCTAAGAAAATAATTGTTTCTTTCTAACCAGAATGTCCTTTGTTGTTGTTAACCACACTACCAGTGTTTCTGAACTTATCAACCAAGCGTGTGATAGTATGACGATGTGGTATTTTCTTTCCAGGGTGTTCGCGTCGAAACCGTCTTTGAACCAGAGTAGGCGACTACAGTTCCACAATCTTGGTCCTCTCTTCGACGGAAAAGTGATCGTAGGGGTCCATTCTTCTGTCAGATAAAACTTACAGGTCTTCTGGATATATCACCTGAAAATCAGAAAGAAACAATTATTTTCTTAGAAAATATGAGAGTTTGATTTTGTCCCTCTTTTTGTGGCCCACGTCATCCAGCAGCGCGGGGCCTGGATTGAACATGTCATCAATTACTGACAAGAGCAACCAAATGTTCTTCGATTTCGAAATGCTTTGGTATAATAAAAATTTGAGATGTTGTCCACATCTGGTGAAAAAAATCTTGCGAAAATTCTTGTATTTGTAGAAACTTACAGTTTCTTTTTGTCCCTCTTTTTGTGGTACACCCTGTATATGTGTGTGTGTGTGTGTGTGTGTTAGTGTGTGTGTGTGTGTGTGTGTGTGTGTGTGTGTGTGTGTGTGTGTGTGTGTGTGTGTGTGAAATGAAATCTCAAATTGAGACACACGCATCTTTCCTGTTGATCGTAAAATAAATACCAATTGCAACCTCCGTATATATTTGTTTTTGATTAGAAATATACTAGCTTTACAGGTTTTGTAGAAGAAAAATATAAGATGCAAGAAAAACCTCCGCAGGCATATCAGAGTCGGTGTAAGTAAGACCCACGTCAAAGGGAGAAGTTTTTAAAAAAAAACTCTCGGGGTGTAAAACAGATCTTAGCAAACGTTGTTGAAAAAACCCAAAATGAAAACAAATGAACAACGAAAAAACTACTTTGTACGTGTATATCAAAGTTGATGGGAAAACAAACATGAGAGCATTAAAAAAAAAAAATCATGAAAGAAAGGGCCAAGAAAACAACAAATCAGACACAAATATTTTCACAAGTGAACGACAACTTCGTGAGTTTGGAAAAGGCGAGGAGGGAAAGAAAAGGCCATTCCAAGTTTTTGCCTCCGCTATCTCTGCCGGAAAAAAGAGAAAGTAAAAACGCGGTGAGCGCACTGGATAACAAACTGGGCGGCATTTGATTGAAAGCGGCGGCGTGTGGCTGTAATTGAATTAGAGCGTCACGATTGGGCAGTAGGCCCCCCCTCCCTCCACCCCCCCCCCCCCCCCGTCCCTTCTGCGGCGCTTTTAGGGAGACGTCGCCCCAGGGATGGGAAGATGGGGGTGGGGGAGCGGAGGAAAAGCAAGGGCACCAGGGAGGAAAACAGCGCTTTGAAAGGACAGGAACAGCCCGCTCTGTTGTGGGCAAAAAAAGGGGAAGGAGAAGCTCAGGGGGGGCGGGGATGGGGGGGGTGGTGGGGTGGTGTGTGGGGGTTACAAGAAAAAAAAGAAAAAATGAAACGAAAAAAAGAGGATAGAGAGAGAGAGAAAGAGAGAGAGAGAGAGAGAGAGAGAGAGTGAGTAAGAGAGAGAGAGAAAGAGAGAGAGAGTGAGAGAGAAACACAGAGAGAGAGTGAGAGAGAGAATCAAAGAGAGAGAGAGAGAGAGAAAGTGAGAGAGAGAGAGAAAGAGAGAGAGAGTGAGAGAGAAACACAGAGAGAGAGTGAGAGAGAGAATCAAAGAGAGAGAGAGAGAGAGTAAGTGAGAGAGAAAGAGAAAGAGAGAGAGAGAGAGAGAGAGAGAGAGTGAGAGAAACAGAGAGAGAGAGAGTGAGAGAGAGAAACAGAGAGAGAGACAGAGAAAGAGAGTGACATCAAGAGACAGACTTGGGGGGGGGGGGAGGGGGAGGGGGGCAGAGATGAAATTAGAGACAGAGACAAAGAGAGACAACGACATAGAGAAACTGAGAGAGAGAGACTGAAAGAGATATACTGAGAAAAAGAGAGAGAGAGAGAGAGAGTGTGTGTGTGTGTGTGTGTGTGCGTGTGTGTGTGTGAGTGTCAGTGTGTGGGTGTGTGGGCGTGTGTGTGTGTGTGTGTGTGAGAGAGAGAGAGAGAGAGAGAGAGAAAAAAGGGCACACGAATTACCCCCGTTTCTAATCGACAGACAGGAAAAGGGACTAAATGGAAGTGTCAAGCTTGATGTGAGGTGGGGAAGACGGCAACGTGTTTTCATTCTGAATTTAGCTGAATAAAGACAATAACTTTTTGTGCAAGCGGCTTGTCTGGCGCTCTTTCTCACTTCTAGTCAAGTACGAGTTATCTTTCCATGCTCTTCAACGAAGGAGAAACGCTGGGTTAGTTCCGGTATCTTCTACATCATGGCGTCTGCACTGAAAGAAAGCTCGCTCAGAGTGTGTGGTGGTGGAAAGCAGTACTGTGTCATTTGCC
This sequence comes from Littorina saxatilis, assembly GCF_037325665.1. Taxonomy (NCBI): domain Eukaryota; kingdom Metazoa; phylum Mollusca; class Gastropoda; order Littorinimorpha; family Littorinidae; genus Littorina; species Littorina saxatilis. Next base: position 48,935,156 of record NC_090250.1, on the reverse strand, counting down.
ATAACTATCGTGGAAAAATCATTGAAGGAAGAGTTGTCAGGCTACATAAACTTCCAACAAACAAGCAACTGAAAAGAGCTAGGGAGCAGCGCCTACGTGTTACTCTTTCTTTTAGAAAATGACAAGATTTTGTGCAACTTGACAGAGTGACTTTCTCGTCTAGTTAATCAGATGGGTATTATTTGTTCATGTACATAAAAGTGTAAAAGAATGTTGTTGTACAACATACTTCCTTCAATCATTAGTGCATTTTGCTCTTGTCTGTGTGAAACAGTAACAGGCACATGAGCTGTAAGAAGGACTGCCGTGTCTCAGTATGACTGTAGTCTCTAGTGTCACTATAAATCTCAGTCATTGACTCTGTGTATGTCACTCATTGATGCTTACATTCCCAATGCATGGAAGACAAAAATTATAAAACTAGTATGCATGAAAACTGATGCTGGTTTGTACTCCAAATTTTTGTATCCAGTTAAAATATGTCTGAGAAGTTGAACGCAAACCAACCAGGTGTAAGGAGTGCACTATTTTGTAACGTGGGATTATGTACATGAAATTATAAATAGGGTTTGTGTGGTGTGTATCTATGCTTTTTATGTTTTTAAGGGAAAAATATTTATTACCTGTGTGTGATTACATTTTGTTTTTTAATCACAGTTGGCTGAAATATTTGCCGAGGAACGACAATGCAGTGTATTATATAATTATATATGTATTCAAAGAATAAAGACATGATGAATCTGAAGCTTGATGAATGACTTGTTTTACAGATAATCACACACACTTCAACAGACGCAGTTGATACAGTTTGGGTTTTATTTATCTAAAACATATACAAACAATAGCAGTTTAACAAAGTTGGTAAACAATGTAAAGTAAAACAACTGAAGTAACATTAAAGAGCCATGAACTGGTAATGTGAAACTGCTCTTAGGCTAATGTCAGATGGAGCTCGCAAAACACGAAACAAAAGCCGAACAAAAGCAAAACATGGTGCTTTTGTGTGTTGTTTTGCTTTTGTTCGGCTTTTGTTTCGTGTTTTGCGAGCTCCGTCTGACATTAGCCTTAGACAACACGCACATCCAGTTAACAACAATAAATGCATGACTACCAAGCATCAAAAGGACTCACTGATTCACGCACAAATTCCGCGTGTGCTCAATAATTATTGATAACATTTAACACATAGGCTACAAGTTCGTGACACTGACAGTCGAAGTGGTCTGTCAAATGCTAACTTGAATCATTTGTTTCCACAGCATTATCGATAGCATCCTTGCCATCTTTTCGCTCTGCGCACTAATTCTTCTTTTTTTCCACTGACAAGTTGGTCATGTTTCCGAAGAAAATCTTTCAATTCTTTCACGTTCATGCGCTCGACTGCCGCCTCTATCTTAACCGGAACTTACCGAACCAAAGGGACGAAACTCGTGCACACCTCCGGCCTCGCTAGTGAGAAAGAGCTATATAGCAGCAGTAAGGCAAAGCGTCCGTCAGAACAGTCTCCTCACACACTCACTGCAAGCACTGAATGTCACTACAAAACGTTTGCTTGTTGTTTTTATTTGTCTGTTTGTTTGTTTGTTTGCTAATTTGTTTGTTTGTCGGTTTGTCGGTTTGTCGGTTTGTTTGTTTGTTTGTTTGTTTGTTTGTGTTTGTTTGCTTGGGTTTTTTTGTGGTTTTTTTTCTGCTTTCTTTCTTCTTTTTACATTTAGTCAAGTTTTGACTAAATGTTTTAACGTAGAGGGGGAATCGAGACGAGGGTCGTGGTGTATGTGTGTGTTTGTGTGTGTGTGTGTGTGTGTGTGTGTGTGTGTGTGTGTGTGTGTGTGTGTGTGTGTGTGTGTGTGTGTGTCTGTCTGTCTGTCTGTGCGTGTGTGTGTGTAGAGCGATTCAGACCAAACTACTGGACCGATCTTTATGAAATTTGACATGAGAGTTCCTAGGAATGATATCCCTTCGATAAATACTTTTGATGACGTCATATCCGGCTTTTTGTAAAAGTTGAGGCGGCACTGTCACACCCTCATTTTTCAATCAAATTGATTGAAATTTTTGTAAAGCAATCTTCGACAAAGGCCGGACTTCGGTATTGCATTTCAGCTTGGTGGCTTAAAAATTAATTAATGACTTTGGTCATTACAAATCTGAAAATTGTAATAATTTTTTTTATATTAAACGATCCAAATTTACGTTCATCTTATTCTACATCATTTCCTGATTCCAAAAACATATAAATATGTTATATTTGGATTAAAGACAAGCTCTGAAAATTAAAAATATAAAAATTATGATCAAAATTAAATTTCAGAAATCGATTTAAAAACAATTTCATCTTATTCCTTGTCGGTTCCTGATTCGTAAAACATATAGATATGATATGTTTGGATTAAAATCACGCTCAGAAAGTTAAAACGAAGAGAGGTACAGAAAAGCGTGCTATGCAGCACAGCAAAACCACTACTGCGCTGAACAGGCTCGTCAGTTTCACTCCGTTTTGCACAAGCGGCGGACTACGGTCATTGTGAAAAAATGCAGTGCGTTCAGTTTCATTCTGTGAGTTCCACAGCTTGACTAAATGTAGTAATTTCGCCTTACGCGACTAGTTCCTTCTTCCTTTCTTTTTACATTTAGTCAAGTTTTGACGTAGAGGGGGGAATCGAGACGAGGGTCGTGGTGTATGTGCGTGCGTGTGTGTGTGTGTGTGTGTGTGTGTGTGTGTGTGTGTGTGTGTGTGTGTGTGTGTGTGTGTGTCTGTGTGTGTGTGTGTCTGTCTGTCTGTCTGTCTGTGTGTGTGTGTGTAGAGCGATTCAGACCAAACTACTGGACCGATCTTTATGAAATTTGACATGAGAGTTCCTGGGTATGATATCCTCGAAACTTTTTTTCTTTTTTTTGATAAATGTCTTTGATGACGTCATATCCGGCTTTTCGTGAAAGTTGAGGCGGCACTGTCACGCCCTCATTTTTCAACCAAATTGGTTGAAATTTTGGTCAAGTAATGTTCGACGAAGCCCGGACTTCGGTATTGCATTTCAGCTTGGTGGCTTAAAAATTAATTAATGACTTTGGTCATTAAAAATCTGAAAATTGTAAAAAAAAATAAAAATTTATACAACGATCCAAATTTACGTTTATCTTATTCTCCATCATTTTCTGATTCCAAAAACATATAAATATGTTATATTTGGATTAAAAACAAGCTCTGAAAATTAAAAATATAAAAATTATTATCAAAATAAATTTTCCAAATCAATTTAAAAACACTTTCATCTTATTCCTTGTCGGTTCCTGATTCCAAAAACATATAGATATGATATGTTTTGATTAAAAACACGCTCAGAAAGTTAAAACGAAGAGAGGTACAGAAAAGCGTGCTATCCTTCTTAGCGCAACTACTACCCCGCTCTTCTTGTCAATTTCACTGCCTTTGCCATGAGCGGTGGACTGACGATGCTACGAGTATACGGTCTTGCTGAAAAATGGCATTGCGTTCAGTTTCATTCTGTGAGTTCGACAGCTACTTGACTAAATGTTGTATTTTCGCCTAACGCGACTTGTTGTTTACATTCCTTTAGTATCGTATTTCCACACACACACATACAGATACAACAGGGATCGTTTTAAAACAGGGCAAGATGTAACAGAGGGAATCACTCCGGTGAGAATTACTCTAGCAAGCCTGTGTAAGGACAAGTTTACTACTTATAATGAATGGAATATTAGGACGTTTGAAAAAAGGACGCATGTGTATATGCAGGAGGAAATACCGTTTTTTGTGTGAGACTGCTCACCTTTCCATAGTAAGAAAGCAGTGAGCAGAGTCACAGAAACCGGACCAGCACGACGCTAAGGGGCAAATTACACCTGCGCGGAGTCAGCGGCACAGACGACGCACTGCAGATCAGATTATTGAGGTAATTCTTTTTTTTCCCAGCCCGCTATCTACACGTTGCGTGAAAAGAAAACAGGCCAACTGCTTGTCATAATCCCTATCGCAGCATGAAGTGTAGTGGCGACTGCACAGGTGTAATTTGCCCCTAACAATCACAACCAACTCACTGCAGCAAACACGCGTCAAAAGCCAAGGATGACAAATCAAAAACGAGAATCAGAATTGTGTCTGTTCATTTCAATTCTTCTTATTCTCTCAGTTGCTGTAGGAGACTGGTTCCATATATCTCTCAAAGACGGATGTTGTTGTTGTTGTTGTTGTTGTTGTTGTTGTTGTTGTTGTTGTTGTTGTTGTTGTTGTTGTTGTTGTTGTTGTTTGTTGTTGTTGTTGTTATTATTATTGGAGGTGGTGGTGGTGGTTGTTGTTGTTGTTGTCTAACTTCCCTTGGTTTCTTAGTTTAAATCCAGAGAGAAGAGCGAGATGCACGTGTCATCAGACCAGTAAAGACAGAGAACTCCGGCCTTGCCCTTCAATAACAGAATCCAAACGATACACCAAAGAAAGGGACGTTTCCGCTGCAGAGGCATTCTGGAGATAAATCGGTGAACCGATAGGAAATATCAATTGAACGCGGAGACAAACTCAACTTTGATTCAGTCTTGTTTGATGATACGCTTAACCAGAGATGCAAGTCTTAACCGAAGACAGACAAACAGACAAACAAATAAACAAACAAACAAACAAACAAACAAACAAACAAACAAACAAACACTGAATCCTATGCACAACCCGTATTTACGGGTGCGCAAAAATGGCGTACCGTGTGTGGAGACTGTTAATTCGTACCGTAGCATCTTGATCTGCCCCGACGCCAGGCTTCAACTCCACAATGCACCGCGTGTCCGGTGCCGTTTTGGAACGTTAGCAGTCTATCTGTTTTTGTCATTAATTCAGGGGAGGGAGACGAGGGAGAAAATAACTGTTTACCTGTGTTCAAAAGAAGGAGGGGATATTGGGCTTTAGACTGTTACTACTGATGATGAAATTGAGATTCGGTGATCTCGGTTGGTTGTTTGGTTGCCGTTGATTTGTTAATGTCCATTCATCCTATATTTGGCTATGCGAGACCAATGCCAGTGTGTTTTCCGTTTCCCGGTTTAAAGATACTCGGTTGCAGCAGTGGTCAATTTGTGACATATTAGTCTTGATAATAAGCTTAAAACTTGTGGACCGTTTGCGGAGATATTGTAAATTCGTATGTAGCATCTCAGCCACCGACGCCGGCCGGGCTTCAAACTCCACAAGGCACCGCGTGTCCGGTGTTAGCTTTGCACTCTGGGAAGACTGGGTTGGAGTAAAAAGACGGAGTGTTGGTTTGGGCGCCCGGGGTCTGAAAGGAAAGTCAAACAGCGGCAGTTGGCGCCAGTTGACGGAGGATGCGCGTGAAGAAGTGTCCCTCCAGCCATCAGCGTCCCCCCGACTGTTGACACCATCAGCCCTGTGTGTCCCTCCCATTATTCCTCCGTCCCTGTCTCCCCGTGTAACACTGGCGCTGTGGACGCTGGGGAATTGATGGACTCCTGTTAGATGGCTGGCGCTGCTCCGCTGATGTTGCCTTTCCCCTTCTCTTCTGCCCCGAGGGCGATAGTTGGCTGTATGGACAAATGCTTGCCCCTGTAGCTCGACGTTTTGTTAACATCCGCAGTCTCATCTGTAGTCATGCTGTTCACTATTCATTGCGCCCTGCCCGTGAAGCGGATTGATATGAGCTCTGCGACGAAATGTGCCAGTCTAGGCAAGATAATCGGCTAACAGAAAAAAACCTTCATGTGAGCTCAACGACGAAATGTGCCTGGTTAGGCAAGATACTCGGGTAGAAAATCAAACTGATGTGAACTCAGCGACGAAATGTGCCAGGTTAGACAAGATAATCGGTAACAAAAACCTATTGGGGCATTGCGACGAGTCGTGCCAGTCAAGGCAAGATAGATAATCGGGTAAAAAGCGATCCGCGAAATATAAGTTTATCCTCAAAGTACGGATGCGAAAGCAATTATTGAACATAACTTTGATACGATGAAGCTATTGAATTAAAGTTATGTTTCAATCAGAAACTAATGAAAGCTTTCTCACGAACTGTGCCAGTCTGTGCAATTAAGATACTCGGATATAAACAAAGAATCAAACAAGCAAACAGACAAACGAATATTTTTTCCCGGACTATTTTTTCCAAGCCAAGATGAGAAATACATTTGTTCCCTTGTAAACGAGTTGTTCTCATTCACCATTGGAGGTTCGCGTCGCATATTTCTGTCATTGTAACTAGTCATTTTAATGAGAGTGAAAATTCCAAAACTATGGCAAGTTTTAATAAAATCTGGTCTGGAAGGACTAGAAGAGCTGTACGAATTGTTATTGCGCCTCTGTCGGATAGGCAGACATGCGCCGTCTTGGGTAAGTTTCCTTCGAGAACCAGGCTGTACGCATAACAACCTCAGATTTCGGACAGACACAGTTTGATGGATGGGGTGGTGGTTAATGACCATACAATAATCTGATTTCTACAGTAATACATTTGCAACTGAATCTGTATTAAGGTTGTGCCAAAGAGCTAAACAGTCTCCTTCGACTGATATCAATCAGCTACTGACTCACTCTCTCGCGCCAGCCAGCTACAACCTCTCCGACCCTGTGCCTCGTACAACTTCATGACTGAATCTGAGACGAGTTGCTTGGGCTACCCGAAGCAATTGTAATGCGCTTTTCGAAACCCCGTTTCTCGGGGCAATGCAGGAAAGCGCCCGCGAAGCACTCAGCGAGTGGCTTTGGAATATGCTCGCCTGCCGCGCGCTTCCTTTTCCAAGATGGCGGCGGTGTTTGAACTGCGATAGCGTGAAGCGTGTCGCGGTCTTCTCTGCGTAGTTTTCGACGTGACCCGAGGGATCCTTTAATTTTCAAGGTTTAGGGACCACCCGAGCTAACATGCCATCATAACAACGTTCTGTCTGACGATTTTATTGACCGAATCGTCTGCTAGCTTAAGTATGAAAACTTTCTTTCACATCTCGCATCATCGTCTCTTTTTTCGTCGCCATCCTGAATCACTCTGTCTCGGTAAGATTCGTTGCATAGGCCCAAAAAAGCGACTTGGCTAAGAAAAGGCGCCTTGATTCCTATGCAACACACGGCAGGTAACCTGACCCTCCCCTTTCCGACTATCGGTTAACCATCACCCGTCCCCCGGAACCGTGGCCTCTCGCACGGTAGCAGACTGCGTCCAGATGGACACGGCAGTCGGGGTATTGTCCACCCGTCTCTCGCTCCACCCTGACCACTCGGACTGACCGTTCACGGTCATCGAGCCGGCGCCTTCCCCCTTTTGTCCCCCGGCCCGCGGGCTCTATGGGAAGGGGGGATCGGTGACAGGTCCAGCTTTTTCTGCCCTCTACCCCCCGCCTCGTGCAGTGAATGAAATTCAGAGCTGTGTGTTCTTTGCTGGTTCCCTTGGGCCCGCCTCTCTGCAGTCACTTCATCGAAAATTAATTTTCTTCTTTCTGGCGAGTCCACTTGACGAAGACGCTTGCTTCTTGCTCTGAATACTTGATGATGGTTGAGACAGAGAATGGGGTGGTGGTTTTTAGTGTCTCAGAGATGAAGAGAGAGAGAATGAGAGAGAGAGAGAGAGAGAGAGAGAGAGAGAGAGAGTGAGAGTGAGAGAGAGTGAATCTTTATAGAATTTAGACATGATCCCTTTTTCCTCCAATATTCCCTTAAAAGAAACAGACAGGGCCTGATTCATTGGGGGGGGGGGGGGGAGAGAAGGGTCCGCTTTTGGACGTATATCTGTAATTGCGCTTGAATCTGAGTTTTTTTTCTGGGCATTCTTTTTTGACGCTGAAGATGAAATGCGAAGACGCATGTCAAAATTACTAACAACACATCAGTTAAATCATCTATAAAAATAATCAATCGATTCACCGAATAATCTTTGGACCTGCGTAATGAAGTGCGCCAAAATGTTTATGATTTATTTATGCACACGAAGGAAAGCAGATTGGACGGACGCGGCGTTCATACTGAACGTAGTAAGCTTTTAATTAAAAAAAAAACCACAATCATTCATTTAAAAAGGATTTGAATATTAAATAGCAATAGGCTATGCCAAAGTCCCACGGCAGCATCGGGACATATTGGTATATTTATACACGATGCATTCAAAGGCATAACCCTTCCCGTAAAGACAGCTAGCTCAGCTCATCATCTCAGATTTGCCCATGCGTTTACGTGGAGTAATGGCACCCCTCCACTTAGACAAATACCAAAAATTAACATCGTGACTGCTTCCTGTGCAGATTGACAATTTGTTTTCAATCAATAAATCAGGTTGTGGAGTTTTGAAATGTGCCGAAGTTAAGTGGAGGGAGGGTGTTGATTCTCTTCTTCTTCTTCTTCTTTTTCTTCGTTCATGGGCTGAAACTCCCACGTTCACTCATGATTTTGCACGAGTGGATTTTTACGTGTATGACCGTTTTTACCCCGCCATTCAGGCAGCATACGCCGATTTTGGGGGAAGAGTTGGTTTATATATAAAAACATGGCCAAATCTTCCAATGGCGACACACATCGTTTGTCACAGAAAGGACTGTGCCTGTAAGTGTACGTAGTTTAAGTGCTCAGAATTTACAGATAAAATGGTGCGCCTCGCAAGTAAAACA